>NW_026286021.1:0-1355 GCF_023373465.1 Oncorhynchus keta | reverse complement strand
AACAGGATGCATGACAAACAGGATGCATGATAAACAGGATGTATGACATAACAGGATGCATGATAAACAGGATGTATGATAAACAGGATGTGTGAATAACAGGATGTATGATAAACAGGATGTATGAATAACAGGATGTATGAATAACAGGATGTATGATAAACAGGATGTATGAATAACAGGAGGTATGATAAACAGGATGTATGATAAACAGGATGTATGATAAACAGGATGTATGAATAACAGGATGCATGATAAACAGGATGTATGAATAACAGGATGCGTGATGAACAGGATGTATGATAAACAGGATGCGTGATAAACAGGATGTATGAATAACAGGATGCGTGATAAACAGGATGTATGATAAACAGGATGCGTGATAAACAGGATGTATGATAAACAGGATGTATGACAAACAGGATGCATGATAAACAGGATGTATGATAAACAGGATGTATGATAAACAGGATGTATGATAAACAGGATGTATGAATAACAGGATGTATGAATAACAGGATGTATGATAAACAGGATGTATGACAAACAGGATGTATGATAAACAGGATGTATGATAAACAGGATGTATGAATAACAGGATGTATGATAAACAGGATGTATGAATAACAGGATGCATGATAAACAGGATGTATGAATAACAGGATGTATGATAAACAGGATGTATGAATAACAGGATGTATGATAAACAGGATGTATGATAAACAGGATGTATGAATAACAGGATGTATGAATAACAGGATGTATGATAAACAGGATGTATGATAAACAGGATGTATGAATAACAGGATGTATGATAAACAGGATGTATGATAAACAGGATGTATGAATAACAGGATGTATGAATAACAGGATGCATGATAAACAGGATGTATGATAAACAGGATGCATGATGAACAGGATGTATGAATAACAGGATGTATGATAAACAGGATGTATGACAAACAGGATGTATGATAAACAGGATGTATGATAAAACAGGATGCATGATATAAACAGGATGTATGAATAACAGGATGCATGATAAACAGGATGATGAACAGACGTGATAAACAGGATGTATGATAAACAGGATGTATGAATAACAGGATGTATGAATAACAGGATGTATGATAAACAGGATGCATGATAACAGGATGTATGATAAACAGGATGTATGTTACTCGTCTCCAACAGTGCAATAGAATGGCTCGCAAATACAATACAGAAAAATGTAACAAATCTAAACAAGAAACAAATGAAATAAAAATCCAAAGTAGAGATATTAGAATTAGTATGTGTGAGAAGAATCCAGGATATAAATATTTGGTGTGTTTAAGTGACATATCATTTGGAAA
>NW_026286020.1:2500-13295 GCF_023373465.1 Oncorhynchus keta | reverse complement strand
CTGTGTTACACTGTGTTGCCCTGTGTTGCCCTGTGTTACACTGTTGCCCTGTGTTACACTGTGTTGCCCTGTGTTACACTGTGTTGCCCTGTGTTGCCCTGTGTTACACTGTGTTGCCCTGTGTTACACTGTGTTGCCCTGTGTTACACTGTGTTGCCCTGTGTTACACTGTGTTGCCCTGTGTTACACTGTGTTGCCCTGTGTTGCCCTGTGTTACACTGTGTTGCCCTGTGTTACACTGTGTTGCCCTGTGTTGCCCTGTGTTACACTGTGTTGCCCCTGTACACTGTTTGCCTTGTTCCCTGTGTTACACTGTGTTGCCCTTGTGTTACACCTCAGTGTTGCCTCATGTGTTGCCCTGTGTTACACTGTGTTGCCCTGTGTTACACTGTGTTTACCCTGTGTTGCCCTGTGTTACACTGTGTTGCCCTGTGTTACACTGTGTTGCCCTGTGTTATACCAGGTTGCCCTGTGTTGCCCTGTGTTGCCCTGTGTTACACTGTGTTACACTGTGTTGCCCTGTGTTCCCTGTGTTACACTGTGTTGCCCTGTGTTGCCTCGTGCTGCCCTGTGTTGCCCTGTTGTGTTGCCCTGTGTTACACTGTGTTACACTGTGTTGTCTCTCTGTGTTACACTGTGTTACCTGTGTTGCCCTGTGTTTACACTGTGTTGCCCTGTGGTACACTGTGTTGCCCTGTGTTACACTGTATTTACTGTGTTGCCCTGTGTTACACTGTGTTGCCCTCTGTGTTGCCCTGTGTTGCCCTGTGTTACACTGTGTTGCCCTGTGCTGCCCTGTGTTGCCCTGTGTTGCCCTGTGTTACACTGTGTTGTGTTGCCCTGTTACACTGTGTTGCCCTGTGTTGCCCTGTGTTACACTGTGTTGCCCTGTGTTACTGTGTTGCCTGTGTTGCCCTGTGTTGCCCTGTGTTGCCCTGTGTTGCCCTGTGTTACACTGTGTTGCCCTGTGTTGCCCTGTGTTACACTGTGTTTGCCCTGTGTTACACTGTGTTGCACTGTGTTGCCCTGTGTTACACTGTGTTGCCTCTGTGTTTGCCCCTGTGTTGCCCTGTCTGTACTGTGTTGCCCTGTGTTACACTGTGTTGCCCTGTGTTGCCCTGTGTTGCCCTGTGTTGCCCTGTGTTACACTGTGTTGCCCTGTGTTGCCCTGTGTTACACTGTGTTGCCCTGTGTTACACTGTGTTGCCCTGTGTTACACTGTGTTGCCCTGTGTTACACTGTGTTGCCCTGTGTTGCCCTGTGTTACACTGTGTTGCCCTGTGTTGCCCTGTGTTGCCCTGTGTTACACTGTGTTGCCCTGTGTTACTGTGTTGCCCTGTGTTACCCTGTGTTACACTGTGTTGCCCTGTGTTGCCCTGTTACACTGTGTTGCCCTGTGTTACACTGTGTTGCCCTGTGTTGCCCTGTGTTACACTGTGTTGCCCTGTGTTACACTGTGTTGCCCCTGTGTTACCCTGTGTTGCCCTGTGTTGCCCTGTGTTACACTGTGTTGCCTGTGTTACACTGTGTTACCTGTGTTGCCCTGTGTTACACTGTTGCCCTGTGTTACACTGTGTTGCCTGTGTTACACTGTGTTGCCCTGTGTTGCCCTGTGTGTTACACTGTGTTGCCCTGTGTTACACTGTGCCCTGTGTTACCCTGTGTTGCCCTGTGTTACACTGTGTTGCCCTGTGTTACACTGTGTTGCCCTGTGTTGCCCTGTGTTACACTGTGTTGCCCTGTGTTACAGTGTTGCCCTGTGTTACTGTGTTACACTGTGTTGCCCTGTGTTACCCTGTGTTACACTGTGTTGCCCTGTGTTACACTGTGTTGCCCTGTGTTACACTGTGTTGCCCTGTGTTACCCTGTGTTACACTGTGTTGCCCTGTGTTACACTGTGTTGCCCTGTGTTACACTGTGTTACACTGTGTTGCCTGTGCACTGTGTTGCCCTGTGTTACACTGTGTTGCCCTGTGTTGCCCTGTGTTGTGTTGCCCTGTGTTACACTGTGTTGCCCTGTGTTGCCCTGTGTTGCCCTGTGTTGCCCTGTGTTGCCCTGTGTTGCCCTGTGTTACACTGTGTTGCCCTGTGTTGCCCTGTGTTGCCCTGTGTTGCCCTGTGTTGCCCTGTGTTGCCCTGTGTTGCCCTGTGTTGCCCTGTGTTGCCCTGTGTTGCCCTGTGTTGCCCTGTGTTGCCCTGTGTTGCCCTGTGTTGCCCTGTGTTGCCCTGTGTTACACTGTGACCTTGAATGGTCAGTGAAAAGAAGTGAGGGTCGTCCATCAGCAAACGTTGCTAACGACATGTCTTTTCCGGTTGATGTGACTTTGAGTCGTCCTCCATCACCACGTTCCTCCCAGATACCATGGAAACGATCCGGGGGTAACCCCCGCGGGCGCTCGGAAGACACCAGGAGCTGAGCCTTTGTTCAGAAACTAATGTTATTGTCTGACAGATACACTACAGATTCATTAACACAGGATTTACCTCCAGACTGATTTCAGATGTGTGTTTTATAGTATTCTGTTGTCTTACTCAAGGGGTGTTTTCAGTAGATTATGTTTTATCTCTGTGGAAACAAGACAACTGACCAAGGACTTTTGACCGACTGTTTAAAACTACGGACGGACGGACGGACGGACGGACGGACGGACGGACGGACAGACAGACAGACAGACAGACAGACAGACAGACAGACAGACAGACAGACAGACCAAGTTATCTTCTTCCATAGAAACTTTGACAAAAACCTATTTTCCAGAGAGAAAGTCTGTGTTCCAAACGCCCCTCAACATAGTGCACTCTGCAGAGCCCTATGGACCTCTGGTAGGGCATTACATAGGACAGAGTGTGCCATTTGGGACAGACAGAAGTAGACTTGGAGACAAAGTCATGGGCCAGACAGGTAGTTAGGTACCTGGAGACTGTCTGTGACTCAGGTAGATCGTCAGTGTAAAGTTTAGGCCTGGCAGGTCGGTGGGACGGTCGACGCGGACAGATCACCAGGGGCGACGTGTCATCGCCCAGGGTGCTTTTCCCAGCGCTTCCAATTTAATTGGACAGCGCTCTGACACACACACGCACACACACACACACACAACACACAGTCACACACTCACACACACACACACACACACACATACACTCTCTGTCACACCCACACACACACATTCATCATACACTCACGCACACATACACTACACACATAAACACTCTCTGTCACACCCACACACACACATTCATTATACACTCACACACTCACACATAAACACACACACACACATAAACACACACACTCACACACTCCACACACACACACACACACACACACACACACACACACACACACACACACACACACACACACACACACACACACACACACACACACACACACACACACACACACACACAAGCACACACAATCACTCGCTCTCTCTCACAAACATACATGCACGCACACACAGATAAACACACACACACTCTCTCTCTCAAACACACACACACATGCATCTCTGTCTGGTATGGGCTGCTTGGGTCTGAAGGCTGTGTTAGTGTGTCTGATATGGGCTGCTTGGGTCTGAAGGCTGTGTTAGTGTGTCTGGTATGGGCTGCTTGGGTCTGAAGACTGCGTTAGTGTGTCTGATATGGGCTGCTTGGGTCTGAAGGCTGTGTTAGTGTGTCTGATATGGGCTGCTTGGGTCTGAAGGCTGCGTTAGTGTGTCTGATATAGGCTGCTTGGGTCCTGAAGCTGCGTTAGTGTGTCTGATATGGGCTGCTTGGGTCTGAAGGCTGCGTTAGTGTGTCTGATATGGGCTGCTTGGGTCTGAAGGCTGCGTTAGTGTGTCTGATATGGGCTGCTTGGGTCTGAAGGCTGCGTTAGTGTGTCTGATATGGGCTGCTTGGGTCTGAAGGCTGCGTTAGTGTGTCTGATATGGGCTGCTTGGGTCTGAAGGCTGCGTTAGTGTGTCTGATATGGGCTGCTTGGGTCTGAAGGCTGCGTTAGTGTGTCTGATATGGGCTGCTTGGGTCTGAAGGCTGCGTTAGTGTGTCTGATATGGGCTGCTTGGGTCTGAAGGCTGCGTTAGTGTGTCTGATATGGGCTGCTTGGGTCTGAAGGCTGCGTTAGTGTGTCTGATATGGGCTGCTTGGGTCTGAAGGCTGCGTTAGTGTGTCTGGTATGGGCTGCTTGGGTCTGAAGGCTGCGTTAGTGTGTCTGATATGGGCTGCTTGGGTCTGAAGGCTGCGTTAGTGTGTCTGATATGGGGGGATTTATTGGTCTCAGACAGTAAACAGAAGGTTACATGGGAGAGACGAGAAGAGAGAGAGAGAGACGAGAAGAGACAGAGAGAGAGACGAAAAGAGAGAGAGAGAGAGAGAGAGAGAGATGTTTGCAGACAAAAGGAACACACACACACGCATGCAGACACTGAAGGATGCACACACACACACACACACACAAACAGAGACACATCAGAGACCTCTGTGCTTCTTGAAATGATCTGATACTTTGTCAAGGTCCCCTCCTCTCTTCGTTAGGGTGCTAGCTGCTGTTCCTGTGACCGTCCCAAATGTAGCACTATTCCCCTACACCCCCCAACACACAGGGCTGTGGGTCAACAGTAGTGAACCGTGTAGAGAGTGTGAACAGGGGAAGCTCTTGGAACGCAGGCTGTCTTTACCTTCCTCACCAGTCAGACAGTCAGAAGAACAGCAACAGAGCTGCTCCACAAAAGGCTTGGACACCTCTGTCAGCCCTACGCAAACCCAATCTGTGTGTGTGTTTGTCTGTGTTTGTGTGTGTAACAGACAGAGATGTACGAGTACAATACAATACTGTTTCTACTGCCCTGTTAACACTGGTGAACAGACAGAGATGTATGAGTACAATACTGTTTCTACTGTCCTGTTAACACTGGAGAACAGACAGAGATGAATGAGTACAATACAATACTGTTTCTACTGTCCTGTTAACACTGGAGAACAGACAGAGATGTATGAGTACAATACTGTTTCTAGTGTCCTGTTAACACTGGTGAACAGACAGAGATGTATGAGTACAATACAATACTGTTTCTACTGTCCTGTTAACACTGGGGAACAGACAGAGATGTATGAGTACAATACAATACTGTTTCTACTGTCCTGTTAACACTGGTGAACAGACAGAGATGTATGAGTACAATACATACTGTTTCTACTGTCCTGTTAACACTGGTGAACAGACAGAGATGTATGAGTACAATACTGTTTCTACTGTCCTGTTAACACTGGAGAACAGACAGAGATGTATGAGTACAATAAAATACTGTTTCTACTGTCCTGTTAACACTGGAGAACAGACAGAGATGTATGAGTACAATACATACTGTTTCTACTGTCCTGTTAACACTGGAGAACAGACAGAGATGTATGAGTACAATACAATACTGTTTCTACTGTCCTGTTAACACTGGAGAACAGACAGAGATGAATGAGTACAATAAAATACTGTTTCTACTGTCCTGTTAACACTGGGGAACAGACAGAGATGTATGAGTACAATACAATACTGTTTCTACTGTCCTGTTAACACTGGGGAACAGACAGAGATGTATGAGTACAATACATACTGTTTCTACTGTCCTGTTAACACTGGAGAACAGACAGAGATGTATGAGTACAATACTGTTTCTACTGTGAGTGTCGTACAATAGATGAGCAATCAGTCAAGCTTTGTCCAAACAAGGTTACTGTTATAGGTTACAAAGTATAGGTCATTTATTTACAGAACTGCTTTTGACTTGGTAACAGGAAGTACATGTATTGAATATAAAAAAAGTAATGGACTGACCAATATCATTCAAATAAAGGCAACTTAGACGTTATTAAATATCACTATTTATTTTTATTTGAGATCTTTTGGACACCAGAGCAAACTTCCGGGCATCTTATTTTAGTCAGAAAACAATGTCCATATGACAAGGAAGATATATTATATATAAAACTTGCAGAGAGACTTTCCAACTGAAAATCCTCCCTTAGAAACAAATATAAACTAATTGGAAACAAACATTTTTAAATAACTGCTGTTGGCACAAGATGGAGAAAAAGTTTAAGCATCACTAACAAAATTACAGTTAACAGTTAACGAAAATGTACTGTCACATCTGCTCCTCCCCTTCCTGTGGTACGATGTCGCCAGAGTACTATTCATCGGCCCTGGGATTCATCATTACGCACACCTGGAAGTCACCATTACGCGTACCTGGCACTCATCGTTACGCGCACCTGTGAATCATTATGATTCACACCTGGGCTCCATAACCTTCATCATTTCCTCCACCTTTACACGCCACTCTCCCAGGTTCACTCACCAGTTGGTTGTTCTAGTGTATCGGCAGTCTGCCTTGTGTTAGTGTCGTGTTCTAGTGTATCGGCAGTCTGCCTTGTGTTAGTGTCGTGTTCTAGTGTATCGGCAGTCTGCCTTGTGTTAGTGTCATGTTCTAGTGTATCGGCAGTCTGCCTTGTGTTAGTGTCGTGTTCTAGTGTATCGGCAGTCTGCCTTGTGTTAGTGTCGTGTTCTAGTGTATCGGCAGTCTGCCTTGTGTTAGTGTCGTGTTCTAGTGTATCGGCAGTCTGCCTTGTGTTAGTGTCGTGTTCTAGTGTATCGGTGTTCTGCCTTGTGTTAGTGTCGTGTTCTAGTGTATCGGCAGTCTGCCTTGTGTTAGTGTCGTGTTCTAGTGTATCGGGGTTCTGCCTTGTGTTAGTGTCATGTTCTAGTGTATCGGTGTTCTGCCTTGTGTTAGTGTCGTGTTCGAGTGTATCGGCAGTCTGCCTTGTGTTAGTGTCGTGTTCTAGTGTATCTGTGTTCTGCCTTGTGTTAGTGTTTTGTTCTAGTGTATCGGCAGTCTGCCTTGTGTTAGTGTCGTGTTCTAGTGTATCGGCAGTCTGCCTTGTGTTAGTGTCGTGTTCTACTGTATCGGCGTTCTGCCTTGTGTTAGTGTCGTGTTCTAGTGTATCGGCAGTCTGCCTTGTGTTAGTGCCGTGTTCTAGTGTATCGGCAGTCTGCTTTGTGTTAGTGTCGTGTTCTAGTGTATCGGCAGTCTGCCTTGTGTTAGTGTCGTGTTCTAGTGTATCGGTGTTCTGCCTTGTGTTAGTGTCATGTTCTAGTGTATCGGCAGTCTGCCTTGTGTTAGTGTCGTGTTCTAGTGTATCGGCAGTCTGCCTTGTGTTAGTGTCGTGTTCTAGTGTATCGGTGTTCTGCCTTGTGTTAGTGTCGTGTTCTAGTGTATCGGCAGTCTGCCTTGTGTTAGTGTCATGTTCTAGTGTATCTGTGTTCTGCCTTGTGTTAGTGTCGTGTTCTAGTGTATCGGCAGTCTGCCTTGTGTTAGTGTCGTGTTCTAGTGTATCAGCAGTCTGCCTTGTGTTAGTGTCGTGTTCTAGTGTATCGGCGTTCTGCCTTGTGTTAGTGTCGTGTTCTAGTGTATCGGCAGTCTGCCTTGTGTTAGTGTCGTGTTCTAGTGTATCGGGGTTCTGCCTTGTGTTAGTGTCGTGTTCTAGTGTATCGGCAGTCTGCCTTGTGTTAGTGTCATGTTCTAGTGTATCGGCAGTCTGCCTTGTGTTAGTGTTGTGTTCTAGTGTATCGGCAGTCTGCCTTGTGTTAGTGTCGTGTTCTAGTGTATCGGCAGTCTGCCTTGTGTTAGTGTCGTGTTCTAGTGTATCGGCAGTCTGCCTTGTGTTAGTGTCGTGTTCTAGTGTATCGGCAGTCTGCCTTGTGTTAGTGTCGTGTTCTAGTGTATCGGCGTTCTGCCTTGTGTTAGTGTCGTGTTCTAGTGTATCGGCAGTCTGCCTTGTGTTAGTGTCGTGTTCTAGTGTATCGGCAGTCTGCCTTGTGTTAGTGTCGTGTTCTAGTGTATCGGCAGTCTGCCTTGTGTTAGTGTCGTGTTCTAGTGTATCGGCAGTCTGCCTTGTGTTAGTGTCGTGTTCTAGTGTATCGGCAGTCTGCCTTGTGTTAGTGTCGTGTTCTAGTGTATCGGGGTTCTGCCTTGTGTTAGTGTCGTGTTCTAGTGTATCGGCAGTCTGCCTTGTGTTAGTGTCGTGTTCTAGTGTATCGGCGTTCTGCCTTGTGTTAGTGTCGTGTTCTAGTGTATCGGCAGTCTGCCTTGTGTTAGTGTCGTGTTCTAGTGTATCGGCAGTCTGCCTTGTGTTAGTGTCGTGTTCTAGTGTATCGGCAGTCTGCCTTGTGTTAGTGTCGTGTTCTAGTGTATCGGCAGTCTGCCTTGTGTTAGTGTCGTGTTCTAGTGTATCGGCAGTCTGCCTTGTGTTAGTGTCGTGTTCTAGTGTATCTGCAGTCTGCCTTGTGTTAGTGTCGTGTTCTAGTGTATCTGCAGTCTGCCTTGTGTTAGTGTCGTGTTCTAGTGTCGCTGCCCCAACGTTATAGAGTTTGTCAAAATATGGAAGCAGCAGAACAACAGGACGCCCCCAGACGATCAATGACCTTCTTCGTCAAGGTGACCTTTCCTCGTCCACACCGCGATCAGCTGGCTCCACTGGGGACGGCCACGGAAGAGGTTCTCCGCGGTCTATAACGTCTCAACAGCGGAGGATATTCTAGAACCAAACTCCGTGGCTTCCTCCTTCAATGTGCTGTTTAGTCATTTTAAACTTGCCATGTCAATGACCTCTACTGAATGTAATGTAAATGATCAAGGCAAGAGTGAAATAGAAGGACAATAGAACAATGTGTGTTTATGTGTTTATGGCTGATGGATGAACGATGTGTTTATGGCTGATGGATGAACAATGTGTTTATGGCTGATGGATCAACAATGTGTTTATGGCTGATGGATGAACAATGTGTTTATGGCTGATGGATGAACAATGTGTTTATGGCTGATGGATCAACAATGTGTTTATGGCTGATGGATGAACAATGTGTTTATGGCTGATGGATGAACAATGTGTTTATGGCTGATGGATGAACAATGTGTTTATGGCTGATGGATGAACAATGTGTTTATGGCTGATGGATGAACAATGTGTTTATGGCTGATGGATGAACAATGTGTTTAAGGCTGATGGATGAACAATGTGTTTATGGCTGATGGATGAACAATGTGTTTATGGCTGATGGATGAACAATGTGTTTATGGCTGATGGATGAACAATGTGTTTATGGCTGATGGATGAACAATGTGTTTATGGCTGATGGATGAACAATGTGTTTATGGCTGATGGATGAACAATGTGTTTATGGCTGATGGATGAACAATGTGTTTATGGCTGATGGATGAACAATGTGTTTATGGCTGATGGATGAACAATGTGTTGATGGCTGATGGATGAACAATGTGTTGATGGCTGATGGATGAACAATGTGTTTATGGCTGATGGATGAACAATGTGTTTATGGCTGATGGATGAACAATGTGTTTATGGCTGATGGATGAACAATGTGTTTATGGCTGATGGATGAACAATGTGTTTGTGTTTATGGCTGATGGATGAACAATGTGTTGATGGCTGATGGATGAACAATGTGTTTATGGCTGATGGATGAACAATGTGTTTATAGCTGATGGATGAACAATGTGTTTATGGCTGATGAATGAACAATGTGTTTATGGCTGATGGATGAACAATGTGTTTATGGCTGATGGATGAACAATGTGTTTATGGCTGATGGATGAACAATGTGTTTATGGCTGATGGATGAACAATGTGTTTATGGCTGATGGATGAACAATGTGTTTGTGTTTGTGGCTGATGGATGAACAATGTGTTTATGGTTGATGGATGAACAATGTGTTTATGGCTGATGGATGAACAATGTGTTTATGGCTGATGGATGAACGATGTGTTTATGGCTGATGGATGAACAATGTGTTTGTGGCTGATGGATGAACAATGTGTTTATGGCTGATGGATGAACAATGTGTTTATGGCTGATGGATGAACAATGTGTTTATGGCTGATGGATGAACAATGTGTTTATGGCTGATGGATGAACAATGTGTTTATGGCTGATGGATGAACAATGTGTTTATGGCTGATGGATGAACAATGTGTTTATGGCTGATGGATGAACAATGTGTTTATGGCTGATGGATGAACAATGTGTTTATGGCTGATGGATGAACAATGTGTTTATGGCTGATGGATGAACAATGTGTTTATTGCTGATGGATGAACAATGTGTTTATGGCTGATGGATGAACAATGTGTTTATGGCTGATGGATGAACAATGTGTTTATGGCTGATGGATGAACAATGTGTTTATGGCTGATGGATGAACAATGTGTTTATGGCTGATGGATGAACAATGTGTTTATGGCTGATGAATGAACAATGTGTTTATGGCTGATGGATGAACAATGTGTTTATGGCTGATGGATGAACAATGTGTTTATGGCTGATGGATGAACAATGGGTTTATGGCTGATGGATGAACAATGTGTTTATGGCTGATGGATGAACAATGTGTTTGTGTTTATGGCTGATGGATGAACAATGTGTTTATGGCTGATGGATGAACAATGTGTTTATGGCTGATGGATGAACAATGTGTTTATGGCTGATGGATGAACAATGTGTTTATGGCTGATGGATGAACAATGTGTTTATGGCTGATGGATGAACAATGTGTTTATGGCTGATGGATGAACAATGTGTTTATGGCTGATGGATGAACAATGTGTTTATGGCTGATGGATGAACAATGTGTTTATGGCTGATGGATGAACAATGTGTTTATGGCTGATGGATGAACAATGTGTTTATGGCTGATGGATGAACAATGTGTTTATAGCTGATGGA
>NW_026286019.1:0-2475 GCF_023373465.1 Oncorhynchus keta | reverse complement strand
CTGTATCAGCAGGACAGAGCAGCTACGACCTGCCCGAGTCGAACATTCAGGAGATGTCTCACCATGTATGCCGGTCGGCCTTCGATGAGACGAGGGGAGTGGAAACAGGAGACAAGGGGCAGTCAGACATAGTTTTAACTCTAGACACAGAAAAGGAAAAATACAGAAGGTACGGGGCAACAGAGTACGAACAGCAGAGGGGCTAATGATTTTGGAGTGGGGGGAAAGGTCTCGACCTCCGGGGTGTAGCAGCGGCACTATAACGGAGTGCCAGCGTCTCAGGCTTGACCTTCTTGGATACTGGCCGGTGCTGTAGAAACGAAGTGGCCCGGGCCTTACTGAACCCCCTCCCAGAAGCCCTGGTACTCTGCAGAGCTAGCGGAGAGGTCCGGGGCAATTTCCAAGCCCCCAGGAAGACATCCTGGGGCAGGCAGAGCTGACTTCAGGAAATGAGTGTGGCAGGATGGGCTCCAGCCCACGATGGCACCAGTAGCCCAGTCAATGGAGGGATTGTGTCACTGGAGCCAAGATAATCCCAATACTACAGGAACCTGCAGAGACTCAAGCAGCAGGAATTGGATCGTCTCCCTGTGGTTCCCTGACACTCGTAGAGTGACTGGAGCCAACATATGACACAATACATGTTCTTATTTATTGGAAAATGTCAAACCAAATGTCTGATCTGAGAGGAAATATATTTTGTCCAGAATGTACATTGAATGTACCTAGCACTGCAAATTTGCTAAATTGTATTGGTGTTTTATCAGTATGTAAAGTTTCTCATATTGAGATGTACTGTATGCTGATGGAAAAGCAGATTGGGAAAGTCCAGATCTTACTATCTATGGCAAAGTATGGCAAACTAGACTCTATTAAACTTGTTCTTCAGGGCTGAGATTTGTGAGATACCAAGTTATTTTGGTATCTAACTAGACATCAACTATGTTTAGACACTTGGTAGTTTAGATACTTTCTCCGCAGGCTTGAATATTATATACAGGAAAATTCTTTAAGGAGGTTGCTTCTGGGGTTGGGTTAGCTGACAAGACTTGGGTTAGTTGTGAGTTTAACTACTCTGTCGGAGTATTGTGGAGTGACACGGCTGTGTCTTGTAAGTTTGGATTGCGCCTCGAAAGTTCTTCCCTTTTCCGAGTGTGTATACATTTTCCCCTGTTTGTGTGTTTTAATGTTAGTGTTTTACCCCTTAGATTCCGCTGGTGTGATGAACACTTGGGCTTTGAAGTATCTTCAAGTGCCTGACAGTCAAAGTAGGATGAAATCAGATACTTTATTTTTTAAATCTAAATTGCTATTCATCAATATGAACATGCTATATATGATTTTCTTCAATTACAGTTAAACAAACTGGAGTAGGTGAATAATTACTGATAATGATCTCCATATGTGATCTGATTCAGGAAACTAGGTGTATGTCGCAAGTGTTGACTTCACAGGAGAGCAGTTTGAATGTAATTTTATTTTATCAAAATGTGTTTCTTTTGGCAGAAATTCCTTCTTGAACATGTGAACTTTTATGGGCCATAATAACAAACGTGTCTGTAAATACGAATACAATTGTTAAATTACGAACCTTGTTGGTTAAGCCACATAAAAAGACAGCAACTTTCCCACTAGCCATGATTGGCTGAGATAATGAGTGGGCTGGACATGACGAGAGATGAGTTTGAATTTGTCTGCCATATAGAAGGCTTTTGTCAATTTGAGCTGGTCAGTCTGTTTTGGTCATCCTGTCGAACGCAGCTTTTTTTTTATGTAGCTGCATAAGTGTTGCTCTCCACTTTCTGGAGGATCGAGTTTCGAAATCAGTGGAATTAAATTATGATAGCTAAAGATGGGGAAAACACCTGTTTCCGGATTACATCTTCAAACTAAGGGCATTTGTGGCATGGATCTGTGACAGAGAGACGCGTCCATCACGCATGATGATGTATACAGGTAAGATCGTCTAGCTAGCTACATTTTCAGATATTACACGTTTCTAATTTTGGCAGAATGTGGTTTCATTTCAAGCTAAAGTGTACTGTTAGCTAGCGTTAGCTGGCTGGCTCCCTAGCCAACATTAGGTGGCTGGCTCGTCAGCTAATGTGACATGATGAGTGTGATCTTACATGTTGTTTACCTAGCTAGGTTTGTGTTTACCTAGCTACTACAATTTGTACAGTCTTGGTATTTGTAATATTATTTTAGATTATGATATGATTTTCCTTGCTCAAAACAGGCCAAGTTAGTAACTTGGCATGGACCAGTGCATGTTCTAACCTTATGTCATTCACTGCCACCTGATCCTACCAAAGTTTTACCAGAAAATTGTGAAAATGCATATTAATGATCACATTCACCATCTTTTCATTTTGAATATAATTTAGATTTAGGAATACTATGAACATCTGCGGCAGATTTAAACTGGCGAAATATTGTAAAGAAAATAAACTAAAATCCCCTGGAAAAGTTCAA
>NW_026286018.1:0-10071 GCF_023373465.1 Oncorhynchus keta | reverse complement strand
TACTGATTTTATTTTATATACTGATTTTTATTTTATATACTGATTTTATATACTGATTATTCTTTAATATACTGATTTTATTTATATACTGATTTTATTTTATATACTGATTTTATTTTATATACTGATTTTATTTTGTATACTGATTTTATTTTATATACTGATTTTATTTTATATACTGATTTTATTTTGTATACTGATTTTATTTTATATACTGATTTTATTTTATATACTGATTTTTCCTTAATATACTGATTTTTATTTAATATACTGATTTTCCCTTAATATACTGATTTTATTTAATATACTGATTTTATTTTATATACTGATTTTATTTAATATGCTGATTTATTTATTTATTTTTTACATAAAGTTATGTTGGTGTTATTATGAGCATCAATTCTCGTATTACAATGTTAATGTCATGTTTAAAGATATTATGCTGAGGCCTAGAGAACACACATAAATTGTTACTTTAACAAGTTACAGAATTACAATAAAATATTCTGCTCTACTTAAACATTTGTATATATTGAGCTAATCAGAGCATTTTTATGTTTATGAAAACGTTATACTTTTCTAATCACCTTTCCATTGAACCGTGAGTGTTGTCTGAACACTGTGGATCCTAGTCTGAGTGTTGTCTGAGACACTGTGGATCCTAGTCTGAGTGTTGTCTGAACACTCTGGATCCTAGTCTGAGTGTTGTCTGAACACTGTGGATCTAGTCTGAGTGTTGTCTGAACACTGTGGATCCTAGTCTGAGTGTTGTCTGAGACACTGTGGATCTAGTCATCTGAGTGTTGTCTGGACACTGTGGATCCTAGTCTGGTGTTGTCTGAACACTGTGTATCCCTGGTCTGAGTGTTGTCTGGACACTGTGGATCCTAGTCTGGTGTTGTCTGAACACTGTGGATCCTAGTCTGAGTGTTATCTGGACACTGTGGGCTAGTGTTGTCTGAACACTGTGGACAGTCTGTGGGCACTGTGGATCCTAGTCTGAGTGTTGTCTGAACACTGTGGATCCTAGTCTAGTGTTGTCTGAACACTGTGGATTGTCTGAGTGTTATCTGAACACTGTGGATCCCTAAGTGTTATCTGGACACTGTGGGCTGAGTGTTATCTGGACACTGTGGATCTAGTCTGAGTGTTGTCTGAACACTGTGGGCTAGTCTGAGTGTTGTCTGAACACTGTGGGCTGAGTGTTGTCTGAACACTGTGGGCTGAGTGTTGTCTGAACACTGTGGGCTGAGTGTTGTCTGAACACTGTGGGCTGGAGTGTTGTCTGAACACTGTGGGCTGAGTGTTGTCTGAACACTGTGAATCCTAGTCTGAGTGTTGTCTGAACACTGTGGATCCTAGTCTGAGTGTTATCTGGACACTGTGGGCTGAGTGTTATCTGGACACTGTGGGCTGAGTGTTATCTGGACACTGTGGATCCTAGTCTGAGTGTTATCTGGACACTGTGGATCCTAGTCTGAGTGTTGTCTGGACACTGTGGATCCTAGTCTGAGTGTTGTCTGAACACTGTGGATCCTAGTCTGAGTGTTATCTGGACACTGTGGGCTGAGTGTTGTCTGAACACTGTGGATCCTAGTCTGGAGTGTTGTCTGAACACTGTGGATCCTAGTCTGAGTGTTGTCTGAACACTGTGGATCTAGTCTGAGTGTTATCTGAACACTGTGGATCCTAGTCTGAGTGTTGTCTGAACACTGTGGATCCTAGTCTGAGTGTTGTCTGAACACTGTGGGCTGAGTGTTGTCTGAACACTGTGGGCTGAGTGTTGTCTGAACACTGTGGGCTGAGTGTTGTCACGAACACTGTGGGCTGAGTGTTGTCTGAACACTGTGAATCCTAGTCTGAGTGTTGTCTGAACACTGTGGATCCTAGTCTGAGTGTTATCTGGACACTGTGGGCTGAGTGTTGTCTGAACACTGTGAATCCTAGTCTGAGTGTTGTCTGAACACTGTGGATCCTAGTCTGAGTGTTATCTGGACACTGTGGGCTGAGAGTGTTGTCTGAACACTGTGGGCTGAGTGTTGTCTGAACACTGTGGGCTGAGTGTTGTCTGAACACTGTGGGCTGAGTGTTGTCTGAACACTGTGGGCTGAGTGTTGTCTGAACACTGTGAATCCTAGTCTGAGTGTTGTCTGAACACTGTGGATCCTAGTCTGAGTGTTATCTGGACACTGTGGGCTGAGTGTTATCTGGACACTGTGGGCTGAGTGTTATCTGGACACTGTGGATCCTAGTCTGAGTGTTATCTGGACACTGTGGATCCTAGTCTGAGTGTTATAAGTAGAAATTACAAACTTTAGAAGCCCTTTTTAAAAAAGGGTCGAGACTATAACGGTATCCATGGCAACAATGACAACTCAAAGCAGACCGACTCTCTGGTTCAGGAATGGCTGAAGAATTTACCTGCAGCTTACTCTGCTAACTCAGCTAACTCAGCTCACTCAGCTAACTCTGCTAACTCTGCCAACTCTGCTAACTCTGCTAACTCAGCTAACTCAGCTAACTCTGCTAACTCTGCTAACTCAGCTAACTCTGCTAACTCTGCTAACTCAGCTAACTCAGCTAACTCTGCTAACTCTGCTAACTCTGCTACCTCTGCTACCTCTGCTAACTCAGCTAACTCAGCTAACTCTGCTAACTCTGCTAACTCTGCTAACTCTGCTAACTCAGCTAACTCAGCTAACTCTGCTACCTCTGCTAACTCTGCTAATAGCACTGCTGGGTGATTTGAAAAGTCATTGATCAATAATATCATTAATACTTTTACATAAAAATATTTATCTTTTCAATTTACAATGAGAATAGTGAAACATCAAAGCACAGTTGTGTGTATATATATGGGAAATAGAAATCAAAATTGGATGGTGTTCAGAGACAGATGGGAGAGGTTGAGGGGAGCTGGAGGTTGGGACCGGATGGTGTTCAGAGACAGATGGGAGAGGTTGAGGGGAGCTGGAGGTTGGGACTGGATGGTGTTCAGAGACAGATGGGAGAGGTTGAGGGGAGCTGGAGGTTGGGACTGGATGGTGTTCAGAGACAGATGGGAGAGGTTGAGGGGAGCTGAGGCTGGGGAGGTGGTGGGAGACAGATGGGAGAGGTTGAGGGGAGCTGTTGGGACCGGAGGTGTTCCAGAGACAGATGGGAGAGGTTGAGGGGAGCTGGGAGGTTGGGACTGGATGGTGTTCAGAGACAGATGGGAGAGGTTGAGGGGAGCTGGAGGTTGGGACTGGATGGTGTTCAGAGACAGATGGGAGAGGTTGAGGGGAGCTGGAGGTTGGGACCGGATGGTGTTCAGAGACAGATGGGAGAGGTTGAGGGAGCTGGAGGTTGGGACCGGATGGTGTTCAGAGACAGATGGGAGAGGTTGAGGGAGCTGGAGCTGGAGGTGGGAGAGGTGGGACTGGAGGTTGGGAGTTCAGAGACAGATGGGAGAGGTTGAGGGAGCTGGAGGTTGGGACTGGATGGTGTTCAGAGACAGATGGGAGAGGTTGAGGGAGCTGGAGGTTGGGACCGGATGGTGTTCAGAGACAGATGGGAGAGGTTGAGGGGAGCTGGAGGTTGGGACTGGATGGTGTTCAGAGACAGATGGGAGAGGTTGAGGGGGGCTGGAGGTTGGGACCGGATGGTGTTCAGAGACAGAGGGGAGAGGTTGAGGGGAGCTGGAGGTTGGGACTGGATGGTGTTCAGAGACAGATGGGAGAGGTTGAGGGGAGCTGGAGGTTGGGACTGGATGGTGTTCAGAGACAGATGGGAGAGGTTGAGGGGAGCTGGAGGTTGGGACTGGATGGTGTTCAGAGACAGATGGGAGAGGTTGAGGGGAGCTGGAGGTTGGGACTGGATGGTGTTCAGAGACAGATGGGAGAGGTTGAGGGGAGCTGGAGGTTGGGACTGGATGGTGTTCAGAGACAGATGGGAGAGGTTGAGGGGAGCTGGAGGTTGGGACTGGATGGTGTTCAGAGACAGATGGGAGAGGTTGAGGGGAGCTGGAGGTTGGGACTGGATGGTGTTCAGAGACAGATGGGAGGTTGAGGGGCTTGGGACTGGGAGACAGCTGGAGGTTGGGAGGCACCGTGTAAAATAAATAAATAAAATAAAATGTATATAAACAGAAGTAGAAGCCTGTGTGTTGTTGTTATTAGGAAAAGTATTCTGACCCTTTCCCCTGTTCCACATTGTGTGACATTATAGCCTTATTATAAAATGTATCACATACATGTTTTCCTCCTCAATCTACACACAAACCTATAAAGACAAAGCAAAACTGTTGTTTTTAAATGTTTGCAATTAAAAATTAAACATTTTTTTAAACGATACCTTATTTACATAAGTATTTAGACCACTATGATAAACTAAACTGAGCTATCGGGGAGCTGGGCCTTGGTCAGGAGGTGACCAAGAACCTGATGGTCACTGAGAGCGCTCTAGAGTTCTTCTGTGGGGCTTACTTAGGGCATGTGGCAGACCAGGGCATGTGGCAGACCAGGGCATGGGGCAGACCTGGGCATGGGGCAGACTAGGGCATGGGGCAGACCAGGGCAGACCAGGGCATGGGGCAGACAAGGGCAGACCAGGGCATGGGGCAGACCAGGGCATGGGGCAGACCTGGGCAGACCAGGGCATGGGGCAGACAAGGGGCAGACCAGGGCATGGGGCAGACCTGGGCATGGGGCAGACTAGGGCATGGGGCAGACCAGGGCAGACCAGGGCATGGGGCAGACCTGGGCAGACCTGGGCATGGGGCAGACTAGGGCATGGGGCAGACCAGGGCAGACTAGGGCATGGGGCAGACCAGGGCAGACCTGGGCATGGGGCAGACTAGGGCATGGGGCAGACCAGGGCAGACCTGGGCATGGGGCAGACCTGGGCATGGGGCAGACAAGGGCATGGGGCAGACCAGGGCAGACCTGGGCATGGGGCAGACCTGGGCATGGGGCAGACCTGGGCATGGGGCAGACTAGGGCATGGGGCAGACCAGGGCAGACCTGGGCATGGGGCAGACTAGGGCATGGGGCAGACCAGGGCAGACCTGGGCATGGGGCAGACTAGGGCATGGGGCAGACTAGGGCATGGGGCAGACTAGGGCATGGGGCAGACTAGGGCATGGGGCAGACCTGGGCATGGGGCAGACTAGGGCATGGGGCAGACCAGGGCAGACCTGGGCATGGGGCAGACCTGGGCATGGGGCAGACCTGGGCATGGGGCAGACCAGGGCATGGGGCAGACTAGGGCATGGGGCAGACCAGGGCATGGGGCAGACCTGGGCAGACCAGGGTATGGGGCAGACCAGGGCAGACCAGGGCATGGGGCAGACCAGGGCAGACCAGGGCATGGGGCAGACCAGGGCATGGGGCAGACCAGGGCATGGGGCAGACCAGGGCATGGGGCAGACCAGGGCATGGGCAGACCAGGGCAGACCAGGGCATGGGGCAGACCAGGGCAGACCAGGGCAGACCAGGGCAGACCAGGGCATGGTGATGTATTCAGACAGATCTAATATAACTGACTGTGGCACTACAAAGAGAGGAGGCAGAGATAGACCAGGTTCATATATCTATCTATCTATCTATCTATCTATCTATCTATCTATCTATCTATCTATCTATCTATCTATCTATCTATCTATCTATCTATCTATCTATCTATCTATCTATCTATCTATCTATATATATATATACATCTCCATGGGTTGGAGAGCTTCAGTGCTGTAAAGGTCTGTTTCAGGGAGGTCTTGGTGGCATGTGGTGTTGTGTGTCAGTCTTTGGTATACAGTTTGACAGGCACCACAGTTTTATTTTTAATAATCATTAAACATTTCCATCCTTCTCTTCCTCCCTGGAGGAGCCTGTGATTGACTTTTAGTTAACACTTTATTTAACAAGGCGAGTCAGTTAAGAACAAATTCTTATTTATTGGCGGCCTGGCAAGTGTCTTCTCCTCTGGACTAGAGACCTGTTTGATGTCTGCTGTCATACAGAACACCACAGACCCGTTGTCTCCTCATCACCCCTAGCAACACAACAGACCAGCTGTCTCCTCATCACCCCTAGCAACACCACAGACCCGTTGTCTCCTCATCACCCCTAGCAACACCACAGACCAGCTGTCTCCTCATCACCCTAGCAACACCACAGACCAGCTGTCTCCTCATCACCCCTAGCAACACAACAGACCAGCTGTCTCCTCATCACCCCTAGCAACACCACAGACCAGCTGTCTCCTCATCACCCCTAGCAACACAACAGACCAGCTGTCTCCTCATCACCCCTAGCAACACAACAGACCAGCTGTCTCTCATCACCCCTAGCAACATGACAGACCAGCTGTCTCCTCATCACCCCTAGCAACACGACAGACCAGCTGTCTCCTCATCACCCTAGCAACATGACAGACCAGCTGTCTCCTCATCACCCCTAGCAACATGACAGACCAGCTGTCTCCTCATCACCCGAGCAACATGACAGACCAGCTGTCTCCTCATCACCCCTAGCAACACAACAGACCAGCTGTCTCCTCATCACCCCTAGCAACATGACAGACCAGCTGTCTCCTCATCACCCCTAGCAACATGACAGACCAGCTGTCTCCTCATCACCCCTAGCAACACGACAGACCAGCTGTCTCCTCATCACCCCTAGCAACACGACAGACCAGCTGTCTCCTCATCACCCCTAGCAACACAACAGACCAGCTGTCTCCTCATCACCCCTAGCAACACAACAGACCAGCTGTCTCCTCATCACCCCTAGCAACACAACAGACCAGCTGTATCCTCATCACCCTTAGCAAACACAACAGACCAGCTGTCTCCTCATCACTCCCTAGCAACATGACAGACCAGCTGTCTCCTCATCACCCCTAGCAACATGACAGACCAGCTGTCTCCTCATCACCCCTAGCAACACAACAGACCAGCTGTCTCCTCATCACCCCTAGCAACACAACAGAACAGGGCCCGGGCAGCGAGCGAAATGGAGGAAAACTCGCCTCCTGCGGACCTGGCGGACCTGGCATCCTTTTTCACCACTCTCCTCTCTACATTTTCCTCCTCTGTCTCTGCTGCTAAAGCCATTTTCTACCACTCTAAATTCCAAGCATCTGCCTCTAACCCCAGGGAAGCTCTTTGCCACCTTCTCCTCCCTCCCTCCTGAATCCCCTCCCTCCTCCCTTCTCTGCAGATGACTTCAACCATTTTGAAAAGAAGGTCGACGACATCCGATCCTCGTTTGCTAAGTCAAACGGCACCGCTGGTTCTGCTCACACTGCCCTACCCTGTGCTCTGACCTCTTCTCTCTCTCCCAGATGAAATCTCGCATCTTGTGACGGCCGGCCGCCCAACAACCTGCCCGCTTGACCCTATCCCCTCCTCTCTTCTCCAGACCATTTCCGGAGACCTTCTCCCTTACCTCACCTCGCTCATCAACTCATCCCTGACCGCTGGCTACGTCCCTTCCGTCTTCAAGAGAGCGAAAGTTGCACTCCTCTGAAAAAACCTACACTCGATCCTCCGATGTCAACAATCATGGCAGACCAGTATCCTCTTTCTTTTCTCTAAAACTCTTGAACGTGCCGTCCTTGGCCAGCTCTCCCGCTATCTCTCTCAGAATGACCTTCTTGATCCAAATCAGTCAGGTTTCAAGACTAGTCATTCAACTGAGACTGCTCTTCTCTGTATCACGGAGGCGCTCCGCACCGCTAAAGCTAACTCTCTCTCCTCTGCTCTCATCCTTCTAGACCTATCGGCTGCCTTCGATACTGTGAACCATCAGATCCTCCTCTCCACCCTCTCCGAGTTGGGCATCTCCGGCGCGGCCCACGCTTGGATTGCGTCCTACCTGACAGGTCGCTCCTACCAGGTGGCGTGGCGAGAATCTGTCTCCTCACCACGCGCTCTCACCACTGGTGTCCCCCAGGGCTCTGTTCTAGGCCCTCTCCTATTCTCGCTATACACCAAGTCACTTGGCTCTGTCATAACCTCACATGGTCTCTCCTATCATTGCTATGCAGACGACACACAATTAATCTTCTCCTTTCCCCCTTCTGATGACCAGGTGGCGAATCGCATCTCTGCATGTCTGGCAGACATATCAGTGTGGATGACGGATCACCACCTCAAGCTGAACCTCGGCAAGACGGAGCTGCTCTTCCTCCCGGGGAAGGACTGCCCGTTCCATGATCTCGCCATCACGGTTGACAACTCCATTGTGTCCTCCTCCCAGAGCGCTAAGAACCTTGGCGTGATCCTGGACAACACCCTGTCGTTCTCAACTAACATCAAGGCGGTGGCCCGTTCCTGTAGGTTCATGCTCTACAACATCCGCAGAGTACGACCCTGCCTCACACAGGAAGCGGCGCAGGTCCTAATCCAGGCACTTGTCATCTCCCGTCTGGATTACTGCAACTCGCTGTTGGCTGGGCTCCCTGCCTGTGCCATTAAGCCCCTACAACTCATCCAGAACGCCGCAGCCCGTCTGGTGTTCAACCTTCCCAAGTTCTCTCACGTCACCCCGCTCCTCCGCTCTCTCCACTGGCTTCCAGTTGAAGCTCGCATCCGCTACAAGACCATGGTGCTTGCCTACGGAGCTGTGAGGGAACGGCACCTCAGTACCTCCAGGCTCTGATCAGGCCCTACACCCAAACAAGGGCACTGCGTTCATCCACCTCTGGCCTGCTCGCCTCCCTACCACTGAGGAAGTACAGTTCCCGCTCAGCCCAGTCAAAACTGTTCGCTGCTCTGGCCCCCAATGGTGGAACAAACTCCCTCACGACGCCAGGACAGCGGAGTCAATCACCACCTTCCGGAGACACCTGAAACCCCACCTCTTTAAGGAATACCTAGGATAGGATAAGTAATCCTTCTCACCCCCCTTTAAGATTTAGATGCACTATTGTAAAGTGGCTGTTCCACTGGATGTCATAAGGTGAATGCACCAATTTGTAAGTCGCTCTGGATAAGAGCGTCTGCTAAATGACTTAAATGTAAATGTAATGTAAATGTCTCCTCATCACCCCTAGCAACACAACAGACCAGCTGTCTCCTCATCACCCTAGCAACATGACAGACCAGCTGTCTCCTCATCACCCGTACCGCAACATAACAGACCAGCTGTCTCCTCATCACCCCTAGCAACACGACAGACCAGCTGTCTCCTCATCACCTAGCAGCATGACAGACCAGCTGTCTCCTCATCACCACAACAGACCAGCTGTATCCTCATCACCACAACCAGACCAGCTGTATCCTCATCACCACAACAGACCAGCTGTCTCCTCATCACCACAACAGACCAGCTGTCTCCTCATCACCGCAGCACAGACAGACCAGCTGTCTCCTCATCACCCTAGCAACATAACAGACCAGCTGTCTCCCATCACCCACAGACCAGCTGTCTCCTCATCAACCACCACAGACCAGCTGTGCATCCTCATCACCCACAACAGACCAGATGTACCCTCATCACCACAACAGACCAGCTGTCTCCTCATCACCATAACAGACCAGCTGTCTCCTCATCACCCTAGCAACATGACAGACCAGCTGTCTCCTCATCACCCTAGCAACATGGACAGACCAGCTGTCTCCTCATCACCACAACAGACCAGCTGTCTCCTCATCACCACGACAGACCAGCTGTACCCTCATCACCACAACAGACCAGCTGTCTCCTCATCACCACAACAGACCAGCTGTCTCCTCATCACCCGCAGGCACGACAACAGACCAGCTGTCTCCCCATCGAACCTCACAGACCAGCTGTCTCCTCATCCAGACACAACAGACCAGCTGTCTCTCATCACCTAGCAGACCAGATGTACCTCATCACCACAACAGACCAGCTGTCTCCTCATCACCATAACAGACCAGCTGTCTCCTCATCACCCTAGCAACATGACAGACCAGCTGTCTCCTCATCACCCCTAGCAACATGACAGACCAGCTGTCTCCTCATCACCCCAGCAACATGACAGACCAGCTGTCTCCTCATCATCCCTAGCAACATGACCAGACCAGCTGTGCTCCTCATCACCCTAGCAACATGACAGACCAGCTGTCTC
>NW_026286017.1:0-6289 GCF_023373465.1 Oncorhynchus keta | reverse complement strand
CAATGTCTAGAGGGCTTCTAGCTCTATTCAAATGTCTAGAGGGCTTCTGGCTCTGTTCAATGTCAATGCTCTATAGAGGGCTTCTAGCTCTATTCAATGTTTAGAGGGCTTCTAGCTCTATTCATCAATGTTTAGAGGGCTTCTAGCTCTATTCATCAATGTTTAGAGGGCTTCTAGCTCTATTCATCAATGTCTAGAGGGCTTCTAGCTCTATTCAATGTTTAGAGGCTTCTAGCTCTATTCAATGTCTAGGGCTTCTAGCTCTATTCATCAATGTTTAGAGGGCTTCTGGCTCTATTCAATGTTTGAGAGGCTTCTGACTCTATTCATCAATGTTTGAGGGCTTCTAGCTCTATTCAATGTCTAGAGGGCTTCTAGCTCTATTCATCAATGTCTAGAGGGCTTCTAGCTCTATTCCCATGTTTAGAGGGCTAACTCTATTCAATGTCTAGAGGGCTTCCTGGCTCTATTCAATGTTTAGAGGGCTTCTAGCTCTATTCATCAATGTTTAGAGGAGCTAACTCTATTCAATTTTTATCAACTCTATTCGTTTAGGGCTTCTAACTCTATTCAATGTCTAGAGGGCTTCTAGCTCTATTCAATGTCTAGAGGGCTTCTAACTCTATTCAATGTTTAGAGGGCTTCTAGCTCTATTCAATGTCTAGAGGGCTTCTAACTCTATTCATCAATGTTTAGAGGGCTTCTAGCTCTATTCATCAATGTTTAGAGGGCTTCTAACTCTATTCAATTTTTTAGAGGGCTTCTAACTCTATTCAATGTCTAGAGGGCTTCTAGCTCTATTCATCAATGTTTAGAGGGCTTCTAGCTCTATTCCATGTTTAGAGGGCTTCTAACTATTCAATGTCTAGAGGGCTTCTAGCTCTATTCATCAATGTTTAGAGGGCTTCTAGCTCTATTCAATGTTTAGAGGGCTTCTAGCTCTATTCAATGTTTAGAGGGCTTCTAGCTCTGTTCAATGTCTAGAGGGCTTCTAGCTCTATTCAATGTTTAGAGGGCTTCTAGCTCTATTCATCAATGTTTAGAGGGCTTCTAGCTCTATTCATCATGTTTAGAGGGCTTCTAGCTCTATTCAATGTTTAGAGGGCTTCTAGCTCTATTCAATGTTTAGAGGGCTTCTAGCTCTATTCAATGTTTAGAGGGCTTCTAGCTCTATTCATCAATGTCTAGAGGGCTTCTAACTCTATTCAATGTCTAGAGGGCTTCTAGCTCTATTCAATGTCTAGAGGGCTTCTAGCTCTATTCAATGTTTAGAGGGCTTCTAGCTCTATTCAATGTCTAGAGGGCTTCTAACTCTATTCAATGTCTAGAGGGCTTCTAGCTCTATTCAATGTTTAGAGGGCTTCTAGCTCTATTCAATGTCTAGAGGGCTTCTAGCTCTATTCAATGTTTAGAGGGCTTCTAGCTCTATTCAATGTTTAGAGGGCTTCTAGCTCTATTCAATGTCTAGAGGGCTTCTAACTCTATTCAATGTCTAGAGGGCTTCTAGCTCTATTCAATGTTTAGAGGGCTTCTAACTCTATTCAATGTCTAGAGGGCTTCTAGCTCTATTCAATGTCTAGAGGGCTTCTAGCTCTATTCAATGTTTAGAGGGCTTCTAACTCTATTCAATGTCTAGAGGGCTTCTAGCTCTATTCAATGTCTAGAGGGCTTCTAACTCTATTCAATGTCTAGAGGGCTTCTAGCTCTATTCAATGTCTAGAGGGCTTCTAGCTCTATTCAATGTCTAGAGGGCTTCTAACTATATTCAATGTCTAGAGTGCTTCTAACTCTATTCAATGTCTAGAGGGCTTCTAGCTCTATTCAATGTCTAGAGGGCTTCTAACTATATTCACTGTCTAGAGGGCTTCTAACTCTATTCAATGTCTAGAGGGCTTCTAGCTCTATTCAATGTCTAGAGGGCTTCTAGCTCTATTCAATGTCTAGAGGGCTTCTAGCTCTATTCAATGTCTAGAGGGCTTCTAACTCTATTCAATGTCTAGAGGGCTTCTAGCTCTATTCAATGTCTAGAGGGCTTCTAACTCTATTCAATGTCTAGAGAGCTTCTAGCTCTATTCAATGTCTAGAGGGCTTCTAACTCTATTCAATGTCTAGAGGGCTTCTAGCTCTATTCAATGTTTAGAGGGCTTCTAACTCTATTCAATGTCTAGAGGGCTTCTAGCTCTATTCAATGTCTAGAGGGCTTCTAGCTCTATTCAATGTCTAGAGGGCTTCTAGCTCTATTCAATGTTTAGAGGGCTTCTAGCTCTATTCAATGTCTAGAGGGCTTCTAGCTCTATTCAATGTCTAGAGGGCTTCTAGCTCTATTCAATGTCTAGAGGGCTTCTAACTCTATTCAATGTCTAGAGGGCTTCTAGCTCTATTCAATGTTTAGAGGGCTTCTAGCTCTATTCAATGTCTAGAGGGCTTCTAGCTCTATTCAATGTCTAGAGGGCTTCTAGCTCTATTCAATGTCTAGAGGGCTTCTAACTCTATTCAATGTCTAGAGGGCTTCTAGCTCTATTCAATGTCTAGAGGGCTTCTAGCTCTATTCAATGTCTAGAGGGCTTCTAGCTCTATTCAATGTTTAGAGGGCTTCTAACTCTATTCAATGTCTAGAGGGCTTCTAACTCTATTCAATGTCTAGAGGGCTTCTAACTCTATTCAATGTCTAGAGGGCTTCTAGCTCTATTCAATGTCTAGAGGGCTTCTAACTCTATTCAATGTCTAGAGGGCTTCTAGCTCTATTCAATGTCTAGAGGGCTTCTAACTCTATTCAATGTCTAGAGGGCTTCTAGCTCTATTCAATGTCTAGAGGGCTTCTAACTCTATTCAATGTCTAGAGGGCTTCTAACTCTATTCAATGTCTAGAGGGCTTCTAGCTCTATTCAATGTCTAGAGGGCTTCTAACTCTATTCAATGTCTAGAGGGCTTCTAGCTCTATTCAATGTCTAGAGGGCTTCTAGCTCTATTCAATGTCTAGAGGGCTTCTAACTATATTCAATGTCTAGAGTGCTTCTAACTCTATTCAATGTCTAGAGGGCTTCTAGCTCTATTCAATGTCTAGAGGGCTTCTAACTATTCAATTCACTGTCTAGAGAGGGCTTCTAACTCTATTCAATGTCTAGAGGGCTTCTAGCTCTATTCAATGTCTAGAGGGCTTCTAACTCTATTCAATGTCTAGAGGGCTTCTAGCTCTATTCAATGTCTAGAGGGCTTCTAACTCTATTCAATGTCTAGAGGGCTTCTAGCTCTATTCAATGTCTAGAGGGCTTCTAACTCTATTCAATGTCTAGAGGCTTCTAGCTCTATTCAATGTCTAGAGGGCTTCTACGCACTCTATTCAATGTCTAGAGGGCTTCTAGCTCTATTCAATGTTTAGAGGGCTTCTAACTCTATTCAATGTCTAGAGGGCTTCTAGCTCTATTCAATGTCTAGAGGGCTTCTAGCTCTATTCAATGTCTAGAGGGCTTCTAGCTCTATTCAATGTCTAGAGGGCTTCTAGCTCTATTCAATGTCTAGCTTCTAGCTCTATTCAATGTCTAGAGGGCTTCTAGCTCTATTCAATGTCTAGAGGGCTTCTAACTCTAATCAATGTCTAGAGGGCTTCTAGCTCTATTCAATGTTTAGAGGCTTCTATTCAAATGTCTAGAGGGCTTCTAGCTCTATTCAATGTCTAGAGGGCTTCTAACTCTATTCAATGTTTAGAGGGCTTCTAACTCTATTCAATGTCTAGAGGGCTTCTAGCTCTATTCAATGTCTAGAGGGCTTCTAGCTGCTATTCAATGTGTGGCTTCTGAGCTCTATTCAATGTTTAGAGGGCTTCTAACTCTATTCAATGTCTAGAGGGCTTCTAACTCTATTCAATGTCTAGAGGGCTTCTAGCTCTATTCAATGTTTAGAGGGCTTCTAGCTCTATTCAATGTCTAGAGGGCTTCTAGCTCTATTCAATGTCTAGAGGGCTTCTAGCTCTATTCAATGTCTAGAGGGCTTCTAGCTCTATTCAATGTCTAGAGGGCTTCTAGCTCTATTCCATGTCTAGAGGGCTTCTAACTCTATTCAATGTCTAGAGGGCTTCTAGCTCTATTCAATGTCTAGAGGGCTTCTAGCTCTATTCAATGTCTAACAGTAGTGCAAAGTGTGACTGAGCTTCAGCTGGTGGGTTTGAAGAGATGCCTGGAGAGATTTGACAAGACCTGCCTTGGTAAAACAGCAGGGTAACGTGTTACGTTTTGGTCCTGAGAAGGGAACATCTCAAGAGTTGTTCTCTGTATGATACAGAGGTGCTTCCCTGTTGGCGTAAACAAACACTGCTGTAGTTACCGTGGCGATAACACCAGCTCCTCCACAGCATTGTAATGGGCCCCGGGGCCCCCTGCTAAGAGGCTGGAGGTTATTTCCCTTGACTGAGCTTCAGCCAATGAGCTTCAAGAGATTAGACAAGACAAGCCTTCCTTCTTCCTTCACACACACACACACACACACACACACACACACACACACACACACACACACACACACACACACACACACACACACACACACACACACACACACACACACACACACACACACACACACACACCACACACACACACACACACACACTTCACACACATGTGCACACACACACACACACACACACACACACACACACACACACACACACACACCAAACCGTTCTGTGGTTTCATGTCTGTGCCTTGTTCTTTTTTTAGATGATGAAAGGCAGTTTGAAAAGGGAATGTGGATGTTGTTTTTGTGAATAGCCTCTGGTTTCAGAACTTCACCTTGGCCTGGATGTAAGATGCTGATACGATTGAAAAGTGAATGTGTTGATGTTGTCTCTTTGGGTAGAGGACTAGATGGTGAGATAATGTGCATGTTTTCAGTGTGAATGTTTGATGTCTCTTTGGGTAGAGGACTAGATGGTGAGATAATGTGCATGTTTTTAGTGTGAATGTGTTGATGTCTCTTTGGGTAGAGGACGAGATGGTGAGATAATGTGCATGTTTACAGTGTGAATGTGTTGATGTCTCTTTGGGTAGAGGACTAGATGGTGAGATAATGTGCATGTTTTCAGTGAATGTGTTGATGTCTCTTTGGGTAGAGTGACTAGATGGTGAGATAATGTGCATGTTTACAGTGAATGTGTTGTTGTCTCTTTGGGTAGAGGACTAGATGGTGAGATAATGTGCATGTTTACAGTGTGAATGTGTTGATGTCTCTTTGGGTAGGGACTAGATGGTGAGATAATGTGCATGTTTTCAGTGTGAATGTTGTGATGTTGTCTCTTTGGGTAGAGGACTAGATGGTGAGATAATGTGCATGTTTACAGTGTGAATGTGTTGATGTCTCTTTGGGTAGAGGACGAGATGGTGAGATAATGTGCATGTTTACAGTGTGAATGTTGTGATGTTGTCTCTTTGGGTAGAGGACTAGATGGTGAGATAATGTGCATGTTTACAGTGTGAATGTGTTGATGTCTCTTTGGGTAGAGGACTAGATGGTGAGATAATGTGCATGTTTACAGTGTGAATGTTGTGATGTTGTCTCTTTGGGTAGAGGACTAGATGGTGAGATAATGTGCATGTTTTTAGTGTGAATGTGTTGATGTCTCTTTGGGTAGAGGACTAGATGGTGAGATAATGTGCATGTTTACAGTGTGAATGTGTTGATGTCTCTTTGGGTAGAGGACTAGATGGTGAGATAATGTGCATGTTTTCAGTGTGAATGTTGTGATGTTGTCTCTTTGGGTAGAGGACTAGATGGTGAGATAATGTGCATGTTTACAGTGTGAATGTGTTGATGTCTCTTTGGGTAGAGGACTAGATGGTGAGATAATGTGCATGTTTACAGTGTGAATGTTGTGATGTTGTCTCTTTGGGTAGAGGACTAGATGGTGAGATAATGTGCATGTTTACAGTGTGAATGTGTTGATGTTGTCTTTGGGTAGAGAGGACTAGATGGTGAGATAATGTGCATGTTTACAGTGTGAATATGTAAATTGGTATTATTTTTAATAGTAATGTATGTCAGAGGTATCGTGGTATCATTGCTGTGTTGTTGTATATGGGTCAGGTGTCCTGCTGGGCTGGAGCTAGATCTGCTTAGGTCCACAGGGATACTCTTAGTCGGGACAACCCCTCTCCTCTGTCAGCCTCCACACCACGCGCACACACACACACACACACACACACACACACACACACACACACACACACACACACACACACACACATCACACACACACACACACACACACACACACACACACACACACACACACACA
>NW_026286016.1:0-4259 GCF_023373465.1 Oncorhynchus keta | reverse complement strand
GGTAATATAATGACAGTAGAGGGTAGACCAGGGTAATTTAATGACAGTAGAAAGTAGACTAGGGTAATATAATGATGGTAGACCAGTGTAATATAATGACAGTATATGGTAGATCAGGGTAATATAATGACAGTAGAGGGTAGACCAGGGTAATATAATGACAGTAGACGGTGGTAGACAGTAGAAAGTAGACAGAATATAATGACAGTAGAAAGTAGACCAAGTTAATGACAGTAGAAAGTAGACTAGGGTAATATAATGACAGTAGAAAGTAGACCAGGGTAATATATTGACAGTAGATGGTAGACCAGGGAAATATAATGACAGTAGATGGTAGACCAGGGGTATTTTAATGACAGTAGAGACCAGGGTAATATAATGACAGTAGAGGGTAGACCAGGGTAATATAATGACAGTAGAGGGTAGACCAGGGTAATTTAATGACAGTAGAAAAGTAGACTAGGGTAATATAATGACAGTAGAAAGTAGACCAGGGTAATATATTGACAGTAGATGGTAGACAGGGTAATATAATGATAGTAGATGGTAGACCAAGGGTAATAATGACAGTAGAGGGGTAGACCAGGGTAATATAATGACAGTAGATGGTAGACCAGGTTAATAGATTGACAGTAGATGGTAGACCAGGGAAATATAATGACAATAGATGGTAGATCAGGGAGTAATATAATGACAGTAGAGGTAGACCAGGGTAATTTAATGACAGTAGAAAGTAGACTAGGGTAATATAATGACAGTAGAAAGTAGACCAGGGTAATATATTGACAGTAGATGGTAGACCAGGGTTAATAGATTGACCAGGGTAATATAATGACAGTAGATTGAGACCAGGGTAATATAATGACAGTAGAGGGTAGACCAGGGTAATTTAATGACAGTAGAAAGTAGACTAGGGTAATATAATGACAGTAGAAAGTAGACCAGAGGTAATATATTGACAGTAGATGGTAGACCAGGTTAATATAATGACAGTAGAGGGTAGACCAGGGTAATATAATGACAGTAGAGGGTAGACCAGGATAATATAATGACAGTAGAGGGTAGACCAGGGTAATTTAATGACAGTAGAAAGTAGACTAGGGTAATATAATGACAGTAGAAAGTAGACCAGGGTAATATAATGACAGTAGATGGTAGACCAGGGAAATATAATGACAGTAGATGGTAGATCAGGGTAATATAATGATAGTAGATGGTAGACCAGGGTAATATAATGACAGTAGAGGGTAGACCAGGGTAATATAATGACAGTAGATGGTAGACCAGGGTAATATAATGACAGTAGAGGGTAGACCAGGTTAATAGATTGACAGTAGAGGGTAGACCAGGGTAATATAATGACAGTAGAAAGTAGACCAGGGTAATATAATGACAGTAGATGGTAGACAAAGGGTAATATAATGACAGTAGATGGTAGACAGGGTAATATAATGACAGTAGAAAGGTAGACCAGGGTAATATAATGACAGTAGATGGTAGACCAGGGTAATATAATGACAGTAGATGGTAGACCAGGGTAATATAATGACAGTAGATGGTAGACCAGGGTAATATAATGACAGTAGATGGTAGACCAGGGTAATATAATGACAGTAGAGGGTAGACCAGGGTAATATAATGACAGTAGATGGTAGACCAGGTTAATATAGATTGACAGTAGATGGTAGACCAGGGTAATATAATGATAGTAGATGGTAGACCAGGGTAATATAATGACAGTAGAGGGTAGACCAGGGTAATATAATGACAGTAGATGGTAGACCAGGTTAATAGATTGACAGTAGATGGTAGACCAGGGTAATATAATGACAGTAGATGGTAGATCAGGGTAATATAATGACAGTAGATGGTAGACCAGGGTAATATAATGACAGTAGATGGTAGACCAGGGTAATATAATGACAGTAGAGGGTAGACAAGGGTAATTTAATGACAGTAGAAAGTAGACCAGGGTAATATAATGACAGTAGAAAGTAGACCAGGGTAATATATTGACAGTAGATGGTAGACCAGGGTAATATAATGACAGTAGAGGGTAGACCAGGGTAATATAATGACAGTAGAAAGTAGACTAGGGTAATATAATGACAGTAGATGGTAGACCAGGGTAATATAATGACAGTAGATGTTAGACCAGGGTAATTTAATGACAGTAGAAAGTAGACTAGGGTAATATAATGACAGTAGATGGTAGACCAGGGTAATATAATGACAGTAGAAAGTAGACCAGGGTAATATAATGACAGTAGATGGTAGACCAGGGTAATATAATGACAGTAGATGGTAGACCAGGGTAATATAATGACAGTAGATGGTAGACCAGGGTAATATAATGACAGTAGATGGTAGACCAGGGTAATATAATGACAGTAGATGGTAGACCAGGGTAATATAATGACAGTAGATGGTAGACCAGGGTAATATAATGACAGTAGATGGTAGACCAGGGTAATATAATGACAGTAGAGGGTAGACCAGGGTAATATAATGACAGTAGAGGGAGACCAGGGTAATATAATGACAGTAGATGGTAGACCAGGGTAATATAATGACAGTAGATGGTAGACCAGGGTAATATAATGACAGTAGATGGTAGACCAGGGTAATATAATGACAGTAGATGGTAGACCAGGGTAATATAATGACAGTAGATGGTAGACCAGGGTAATATAATGACAGTAGATTGTAATCAGGGTAATATAATGACAGTAGAGTTTAGACCAGGGTAATATAATGAAAGTAGATGGTAGACCAGGGTAATATAATGACAGTAGATGGTAGACCAGGGTAATATAATATAATGAGACAGTTAATAGAATGACAGTAGATGGTAGACCAGGGAAATATAATGACAGTAGATGGTAGACCAGGGTAATATAATGACAGTAGAGGGTAGACCAGGGTAATATAATGACAGTAGAGGGTAGACCAGGGTAATATAATGACAGTAGATGGTAGACAAGGGTAATATAATGACAGTAGATGGTAGACCAGGGTAATATAATGACAGTAGAAAGTAGACTAGGGTAATATAATGACAGTAGAAAGTAGACCAGGGTAATATAATGACAGTAGATGGTAGACCAGGGTAATATAATGACAGTAGATGGTAGACCAGGGTAATATAATGACAGTAGAGGGTAGACCAGGGTAATATAATGACAGTAGAGGTAGACCAGGGTAATATAATGACAGTAGATGGTAGACCAGGGTAATATAATGACAGTAGAAAGGTAGACCAGGGTAATATAATGACAGTAGATGGTAGACCAGGGAAATATAATGACAGTAGATGGTAGACCAGGGTAATATAATGACAGTAGAGAGACCAGGGTAATATAATGACAGTAGAGGGTAGACCAGGGTAATATAATGACAGTAGATGGTAGACCAGGGTAATAATGACAGTAGAAAGTAGACTAGGTAATATAATGACAGTAGAAAGTAGACCAGGGTAATATATTGACAGTAGATGGTAGACCAGGGTAATATAATGATAGTAGATGGTAGACCAGGGTAATATAATGACAGTAGATGGTAGTCCAGGGTAATTTAATGACAGTAGAAAGTAGACTAGGGTAATATAATGACAGTAGATGGTAGACCAGGGTAATATAATGACAGTAGATGGTAGACCAGGGTAATATAATGACAGTAGATGGTAGACCAGGGTAATATAATGACAGTAGAGGGTAGACCAGGGTAATATAATGACAGTAGATGGTAGACCAGGGTAATATAATGACAGTAGATGGTAGACCAGGGTAATTTAATGACAGTAGATGAGACCAGGGTAATATAATGACAGTAGATGGTAGACCAGGGTAATATAATGACAGTAGATGGTAGACCAGGGTAATATAATGACAGTAGAAAGTAGACTAGGGTAATATAATGACAGTAGAAGACCAGGAGTAATATAATGACAGTAGAGGGTAACCAGGGTAATAATGACAGTAGATGAGTAGACCAGGGTAATATATTGACAGTAGATGGTAGACCAGGTATAATGACAGTAGATGGTAGACCAGGGTATTTTAATGACAGTAGAGACCAGGGTAATATAATGACAGTAGATGGTAGACCAGGGGTAATATAATGACAGTAGAGGGTAGACCAGGGTAATTTAATGACAGTAGAAAGTAGACAGGGTAATATAATGACAGTAGATGTTAGACCAGGATAATATATTGACAGTAATAAAAGACAGTAGATGTAGACCAGGGTAATGTAATGAC
>NW_026286015.1:0-4639 GCF_023373465.1 Oncorhynchus keta | reverse complement strand
TCATTCTGAAATGGAAGAAGTTTGGAACCACCAAGACTCTTCCTAGAGCTGTCCGCCAGGCCAGAACTGAGCTATCAGGGAGAAGGGCCCTGGTCAGGGAGGTGACCAAGAACCCGACGGCCACACTAACAGAGCTCCAGAGTTCCTCTGTGGCGATGGGAGAACTTTCCAGAAGGACAACCATCTCTGCAGCACTACACCAATCAGGCCTTTATGGTTAGTGCACGTGTGCAGATATTGTGTGTCTGTTAGTGGACATGTGTGGGTGTTGATCATTTAATAGCATTTGAAAGTGTAGCTATAGATTCATATTTATTATTGGGTCCTGTCATAGGCAAAGCTGAATGTTATAGACTCTGACAGCAATCCTCCCAGTGGACATACACATTGAGGGGGTAAATGTCTCATCAGAGTGGGTAAAGCTCTCATCAGAGTGGGTAAAGCTCTCATCAGAGTGGGTAAAGCTCTCATCAGAGTGGGTAAATGTCTCATCAGAGTGGGTAAATGTCTCATCAGAGTGGGTAAAGCTCTCATCAGAGTGGGTAAATGTCTCATCAGAGTGGGTAAAGCTCTCATCAGAGTGGGTAAATGTCTCATCAGAGTGGGTAAATGTCTCATCAGAGGGGGTAAATGTCTCATCAGAGTGGGTAAATGTCTCATCAGAGTGGGTAAAGCTCTCATCAGAGTGGGTAAATGTCTCATCAGAGTGGGTAAATGTCTCATCAGAGTGGGTAAATGTCTCATCAGAGTGGGTAAATGTCTCATCAGAGTGGGTAAATGTCTCATCAGAGTGGGTAAATGTCTCATCAGAGTGGGTAAATGTCTCATCAGAGTGGGTAAATGTCTCATCAGAGTGGGTAAAGCTCTCAACAGAGTGGGTAAATGTCTCATCAGAGTGGGTAAATGTCTCATCAGAGTGGGTAAAGCTCTCATCAGAGTGGGTAAAGCTCTCATCAGAGTGGGTAAATGTCTCATCAGAGTGGGTAAATGTCTCATCAGAGTGGGTAAATGTCTCATCAGAGTGGGTAAATGTCTCATCAGAGTGGGTAAAGCTCTCATCAGAGGGGGTAAATGTCTCATCAGAGTGGGTAAATGTCTCATCAGAGTGGGTAAATGTCTCATCAGAGTGGGTAAATGTCTCATCAGAGTGGGTAAATGTCTCATCAGAGTGGGTAAATGTCTCATCAGAGTGGGTAAATGTCTCATCAGAGTGGGTAAATGTCTCATCAGAGTGGGTAAAGCTCTCATCAGAGTGGGTAAATGTCTCATCAGAGGCCTCTCTGTCTCTCTGTCTCTCTGTCTCGGCAAGACGGAGCTGCTCTTCCTCCCGGGGAAGGACTGCCCGTTCCATGATCTCGCCATCACGGCTGGACAACCCATTGGTGGGCCCCAGAGCGCTAAGAATCTTACGTGATCTCTGACAACACCCCGTCGTTCAACTAACACCGGGCTGGGCGGTGGCCCGTCCCTGTAGGTTCATGCTCTACAACATCCGCAGAGCAATGACCCCAGCCTCCCACACAGGAAATGCTATAATCCCATCCAGGCACTTGTCATCTCCCGTCTGGGACTACTGCAACTCGCTGCTGGCTGGGCCCCTACCTGTGCCATTAAAACCCCTACAACTCATCCAGAACGCCGCAAATTGGGCCTGGTGTCTCACAACCTAAGTCTCCCCACGTCACTCCCGCTCCGCTCCACTTGGCTTCCAGCTGAAGCTCGTATCCGCTACAAGACCATGGTGCTTGCCTACGGAGCTGTGAGGGAAGCGGCACCTCAGTACCTCCAGGCTCTGATCAGGCCCTACACCCAAACAAGGGCACTGCGTTCATCCACCTCTGGCCTGCTCGCCTCCCTACCACTGAGGAAGTAGTTCCAGCTCAGCCCAGTCAAAACTGTTCGCTGCTCTGGCCCCCAATGGTGGAACAAACTCCCTCACGACGCCAGGACAGCGGAGTCAATCACCACCTTCCGGAGACACCTGAAACCCCACCACTTTAAGGAATACCTAGGATAGGATAAGTAATCCTTCTCACCCCCCCCCCTTTAAGATTTAGATGCACTATTGTAAAGTGACTATTCTACTGGATGTCATAAGGTGAATGCACCAATTTGTAAGTCGCTCTGGATAAGAGCGTCTGCTAAATGACTTAAATGTAAATGTAAATGTAAAATGTAAATGTCTCATCAGACGGGGTAAATGTCTCATCAGAGTGGGTAAATGTCTCATCAGAGTGGGTAAAGCTCTCATCAGAGTGGGTAAATTTCTCATCAGAGTGGGTAAATGTCTCATCAGAGGGGTAAATGTCTCATCAGAGTGGGTAAATGTCTCATCAGAGTGGGTAAAGCTCTCATCAGAGTGGGTAAATTTCTCATCAGAGTGGGTAAATTTCTCATCAGAGTGGGTAAAGCTCTCATCAGAGTGGCCTGTACTTTCTCCCCGGTCCCTAAATGGGAAAAAACAGAGAAATGTGTGACCTATGTCATTTAATTCTAAAATGTGTGACATTCTGTTGATCAAGGGTATATTTAGTCTTCTAGGGCAACATACTGTATAATGACGGAAGAGAAGCTCCCTAATTATCGACAAGTTGACTAACAAAATGGTAGAAATTAAATGTAGAAACATATGTAAATCAGGCAACAACAAAGAATACTGCACCCCTTGTCAAAGAATCATTCCGCCATCTCAGCCTACAGCGTATTTTCTATATTAGCGGGTCGGGGTGCTGGCTTCGGATTTTCACTTTATCACATAAAGTTGGGTGGTTGTGTATGGGTTAATAACACGGGTGAACAAACAACCCACACACACAGATATACACACAGTTTTGTATTGTTTCCCTTATTGGGCACCAAATAATTGATTCCCATCCAAAATCAAATTTTCTCTAATCCCCAAGCCTAAATCGAACACTAACCCTTAACCTTACCATAACCCTAACCCTTAACCTAACCCTAACCCTTAACCTAACCATAACCCGAAACCAACATGTAACTCCTTACCTTAAAACTGTACCTAAACCTAACCCTAAAACTGTACCTAAACCTAATTCTAAAATTAATTCTAACCCTAAACCTAAACCCTCATCCTAAAATAATATTAACGGCAAAATGTCCCCACAGAATGTGAAATTCTGGTACGGACAAGGATAGTTAAACAAAACACACACAACAGCCATGTTACCCGGGCACACATGATGCTGATCTGGCTGTCTCTCTCTGTCTCTCTGTCTCTCTGTCTCTCTGTCTCTCTCTCACTCTCTATCTCTCTCTCACTCTCTATCTCTTGCTCTCGCTCTCCCTCTCCCACTCTCTCCCCCTCTCTGTCTCTCTCTTTCTCTCGCTCTCCTTCTCTAACTTTTTCTCTCTGTCTCTCTCTCTGTCTCTCTCTGCCTCTGCCTCTGTCTCTCTGTCTCTCTGTCTCTCTTTCTTTCTTTCTGTCTCTCTCTCTCTCTCCCCCTCTCTCTCTCCTCTCTCTCTCTCCCCTTCTCTCTCTTTTTCTCTCTCTCTGTCTCTCTCGCTCACTTGCTAGCTCTCTCTCTCTCAATTCAATTCAAAGGGCATTATTGGCATGGTATAAAATGGCATTGTTTAACCTGTTAGTCCTATAGGGGCAGTATTTCATTTTTGGATAAAAAGACGTGCCCGTTTTAAGCGCAATATTTTGTCACGAAAAGATGCTCGACTATGCTTGGAATTGATAGTTTTGGAAAGAAGACACTCTTACGTTTCCAGAACTGCAAAGATTTTCACTGTGAGTGCCCTAGAACAAATGCTTCAGGCAAAACCAAGATGTTTGACCGAAATTAACAGGATTTCTGAGGCTACGCTTTCCATGATCGCCTTATATGGCTGTGAATGCGACAGGAATGAACGGACACTCTCTCTTGTTTCCCCAAGGTGTCTGCAGCATTGTGACGTATTTGTAGGCATATCATTGGAAGATTGACCATAAGAGACTACAATTGCCAAGTGTCCCGCACGGTGTCTGCGTGGAAATTGGTGCGCAAAAGTCAGCTACCAGTATTTTTCCATCCGAATCAGAGAAAGAATGCAGGCTTCCAGGGACGGCATTTCAATGAAGAGATATATGACAAAACACCTTGAGGATTGATTCAAACAACGTTTTCCATGTTTCAGTCGATATTATGGAGTTAATTCGGAAAAAGTTCGACGTGTAGGTGACTGAATTTTCGGTTAGTTTCGGTAGCCAAATGCATAGTAACAAAACGGAACGTTGTGTCCTACACAAGAATCTTTCAGGAAAAACTGGACATCTGCTATGTAACTGAGAGTCTCCTCATTGAAACATCTGAAGTTCTTCAAAGGTAAATTATTTTATTTGATCCCTTTGCTGGTTTTTGTGAATATGTTGCGTGCTAAATGTCTAACGCTAAATGCTAAGCTAGCTATCACCACTCTTACACAAATTATTGATTTTCTCTGGTTCTGAAGCATATTTTGAAAATCTGAGACGACAGGATTGTTAAGAAAAGGATAAGCTTGAGAGCAGGCATATTTATTTCATTTCATTTGCGATTTTTAGAAATCGCTAACGTTGCGTTATGGTAATGAGCTTGAGGCTGTAGTAACGCGACCGCATGCGGGATGGGGCGGACTATGAGGTTAAGTGACC
>NW_026286014.1:0-3553 GCF_023373465.1 Oncorhynchus keta | reverse complement strand
TTCCCTAACCAAGCCCCAGCCCTATCCCTAGCCCCTGGCCCCTAGCCCCTAGCCCCTATTCCCTAACCAAGCCCCTATTCCCCTAATCCCCTAGCCCGTGCTCCCTAGCCCCTGGCCCCTGGCCCCCTATCCCCTAGCCCCTATTCCCAACCAAGCCCCTATCCCCTAGCCCCAGCCTGAAAGCCCCATAGCCCCCTATCCCCTATCCCCTATCCCCTAACCAAGCCCTACTAGCCCTATGCCCTGGCCCTAACCTATCACTCTGCAGTCATAGTCCCTCTTTATCCCCTCATTCCCCTAACCTCTCATCTCTAGTCTGTCCCTAACCCATATCCCCTAATCCTATCCCTATCCCCTATCCTATCCCCTATCCTGGCCCTAGTCCCCTATCCCTAGTCTACTAACCTCCCTGTCGCCCTATCCCCTATCCCCTAGCCCCTATCCACTGGCCCTATCCCCTATCCCTATCCCTATCCCCTAGCCCCTAGTCCCTATCTGGCCCTATCCCTATCCTATCCCCTATGCCCCTATCCCCCTATCCTAGCCCCTGTCCCTATCCTAGCCACCTATCCCCTATGCCCCTGTCCCCTAGTCCTATCCTAATCCCTATCTCCCTATCCGCCTAGCCTCTATCCTGGCCCCTATGCCCTATCCCTATCCCCTATCCCTATCTATCCCCTATCCCTGGCCCTATCCCTAGCCCTATCCGCCTGTCCCCTATCCCTATCCCCTAGCCCTCTATCCTCTGCGCCCTATCACCCTATCACCTATCCCTATCCCTCTATCCCCTATGCCCCTATCCCTAGCTCCTATCCACTGGCTCTATCCCTAGCCTCTGGCCCTATCTCCCTATCCTATCCTCTATCCCTAGCTCCTCATCCCTATCCTATCCCTATCCCTAGCCTCCTATCTCTAGCTTCTATCTCCTATCCCCTAGTCCTATCCCTAGCCCTGTCCCTAGCTCTCTATCCCTATCCTAGTCCCTATCTCCTAGCCTCTATCCTGTCCCTTAGCTCTTATCCCTGGCCCTATCCCCTAGTCCCTATCCTATCCCTATCCCTTTATCCCTAGTCCCTATCCCTGAGCCTATCTATCCCTATCCCTAGCTCCCTATCCCTATCCCTATCCCTAGCCTCTATCCTCTATCTCTTATCTATCTAGTCCCTAGCTCCCTATCCCTGTCTATCTCCTATCCCTATCTCCCTGGCCCTATCCCTTTATCCTTCTATCCCTAGGCCCTATCCCTATCCCTAGCTATCCTATCTCCTAGTCCCTATCCCTATCTCCTATCCTATCCCTATCCCCTATCCTATCCTATCCCCTAGCCCTATCCCCTATCTAGCCCCTAGTCCCTATCCCTATCCCTAGTCCCTAGCCCTTATCCCTAGCCCTAGCTCCCTAGCCCTACTAGCCCCTGTCCTGTTTGTTTTTGGGAAGAAAAAAGGCATGGGCATGGGAAACATGTTTACATTTACAAAGCAAGTGAAATAGATAATAAACTAAAGTGAAATAAACAATCAAAAATTAACATTAAACATTACACTGATACATTTCAAATGTCATATTATGGCTATATACAGTTTTATATTGATGTGAAAAAAGTACAAAAGGAAAAATAAATCAACATAAATATGGGTTGTGGTGTTTGTTCTTCACTGGAAGACCTTTTCTTGTGGCAAAATGTCACAAATCTTGCTGCTGTGATGACACACTGTGGTATTTCACTCAGTAGATATGGGAGTTTAGAAACATTTAGTTTGTTTTGGAATTCTTTGTGGGTCATTGTGATCTGAGGGAATATGTGTCTCTAATATAGTCATACATTTGGCAGGAGGTTAGGAAGTGCAGCTCAGTTTCCACCTCATTTTGTGGGCAGTGTGCACATAGCCTGTTTTCTCTTGAGAGCCAGGTCTGCCTACGGGAGCCTTTCTCAATAGCAAGGCTATGCTCACTGAGTCTGTACAGTACATAGTCAAAATGTATGTCAGTCACAGTGGTCAGGTATTCTGCCACTGTGTACTCTCTGTTTAGGGACAAATAGCATTCCAGTTTGCTCTGTTTTTTGGTAAATTCTTTCCAATGTGTCAAGTAATTATCTTTTTGTTTTCTCATGATCCGGTTTGGTCTAATTGTGTTGCTGTCCTGGGGATTACATTTACATTACATTTAAGTCATTTAGCAGACGCTCTTATCCAGAGCGACTTACAAATTGGTGCATACACCTTATGACATCCAGTGGAACAGCCACTTGCATCTAAATCTTTTTTTTGGGGAGGGAGAAGGATTACTTACCCTTACTTACCCTATCCTAGGTATTCCTTGAAGAGGTGGGGTTTCAGGTGTCTCCGGAAGGTGGTGGTTGACTCAAATCTGATCTGTGGGGTCCTTTTTTGTTTGTGATGGCTTTGTTATAGAAGGTTGGGGAATCGCTTAGTTTTAGGTTGAATTTAACAACTATTTTCTGGATTTTGATAATTAGGGGGTATCATCCTAATTATTTTCTCCATGCATTGTTTGATGTTTTACGTTGTACACAGAGGATGTTTTTGCAGATGTCTGCATGCCGAGTCTTAATTTGGTGAATTCTCTCTCTGTCAGGTGGGGATGGTGTCGGCCTTGCCACATCTGGTGATGACCATCATTGTGCCCATCGGGGGACAGCTGGCCGACTACCTTAGAACACGCAACATCATGACCACCACCAACGTCAGGAAGCTCATGAACTGTGGAGGTGAGAGGCCACTCCACAGTGAACTTTCCCCTATATAGACACAGATCTGGGGTCAGTTTTGCATTTCCCTCACTAATGGTTCAAGTTAAGATTGGGGAAGGGGAAGTTGATCCTAGATCTGTACTTAAGGGAAACTTAGATTCGAAAACAAACCCATTTGAGAGGTGTTAGCTGGTGTTAGCTGAGCAGGGGGAGGGAGAGACTGAGTCAGAGAGGGGTGGGTCGTGTTGCAGGATAACTTTTATGCAATACACTTCATTTCAAACTTGTAGTGTAATTTCAGATTCAACCTTTCAAAAACTGTCCATGAATTATAATCCACATAATAATTCACATTTCCTGTTGCTGCTGGATTAGTTTCATGATGTAGCAAACTGGCTCAAATGAAGATCCTGTAGTTATAAGGGAGGAGAGAGAGACAGAGACAGAGACAGAGACAGAGAGAGGGACAGAGACAGAGACAGAGACAGAGACAGAGAGAGGGACAGAGACAGAGACAGAGACAGAGACAGAGAGGACAGAGACAGAGACAGAGACAGAGACAGAGACAGAGAGAGACAGAGACAGAGACAGAGAGAGGACAGAGACAGAGACAGAGACAGAGACAGAGACAGAGACAGAGACAGAGACAGAGAGGGAACAGAGACAGAGACAGAGACAGAGACAGAGACAGAGACAGAGACAGAGACAGAGACAGAGGGACAGGAGACAGAGACAGAGACAGAGAGAGAGGACAGAGAGCAGAGACAGAGACAGAGACAGAGACAGAGACAGAGACAGAGACAGAGACAGAGACAGAGACAGAGACAGAGACAGAGACAG
>NW_026286013.1:0-5689 GCF_023373465.1 Oncorhynchus keta | reverse complement strand
GTCTGGAGCTCATGACCCCCTCTAAAGCAGTGTTTATCACCCAGTGGCCTGTACTGGTCTGGGGCTCGTGGCCCCTCTAAAGCAGTGTTTATCACCCAGTGGTCTGTACTGGTCTGGAGCTCATGACCCCCTCTAAAGCAGTGTTTATCACCCAGTGGTCTGTACTGGTCTGGAGCTCATGACCCCTCTAAAGCAGTGTTTATCACCCAGTGGTCTGTACTGGTCTGGAGCTCATGACCCCCTCTAAAGCAGTGTTTATCACCCAGTGGCCTGTACTGGTCTGGAGCTCATGACCCCCTCTAAAGCAGTGTTTATCACCCAGTGGTCTGTACTGGTCTGGAGCTCATGACCCCCTCTAAAGCAGTGTTTATCCCCCAGTGGCCTGTACTGGTCTGGAGCTCATGACCCCCTCTAAAGCAGTGTTTATCACCCAGTGGTCTGTACTGGTCTGGAGCTCATGACCCCCTCTAAAGCAGTGTTTATCACCCAGTGGTCTGTACTGGTCTGGAGCTCATGACCCCCTCTAAAGCGGTGTTTATCACCCAGTGGTCTGTACTGGTCTGGGCTCATGACCCCCTCTAAAGCAGTGTTTATCACCCAGTGGTCTGTACTGGTCTGGAGCTCATGACCCCCTACTAAGCAGTGTTTATCACCCAGTGGCCTGTACTGGTCTGGAGCTCATGACCCCCTCTAAAGCAGTGTTTATCCCCCAGTGGCCTGTACTGGTCTGGAGCCTCATGACCCCCTCTAAGGCAGTGTTTATCACCCAGTGATCTGTACTGATCTGGAGCTCATGACCCCCTCTAAAGCAGTGTTTATCCCCCAGTGACCTGTACTGGTCTGGAGCTCATGACCCCCTCTAAAGCAGTTTCTCCACCCAGTGGTCTGTACTGGTCTGGAGCTCATGACCCCCTCTAAAGCAGTGTTTATCACCCAGTGGTCTGTACTGGTCTGGGGCTCACGAGCCCCTCTAAAGCAGTGTTTATCACCCAGTGGTCTGTACTGGTCTGGAGCTCATGACCCCCTCTAAAGCAGTGTTTATCACCCAGTGGTCTGTACTGGTCTGGAGCTCATGACCCCCTCTAAAGCAGTGTTTATCACACAGTGGTCTGTACTGGTCTGGAGCTCATGACCCCTCTCTAAAGCAGTGTTTATCACCCAGTGGTCTGTACTGGTCTGGAGCTCATGACCCCCCTCTAAAGCAGTGTTTATCACCCAGTGGTCTGTACTGGTCTGGAGCTCATGACCCCCTCTAAAGCAGTGTTTATCACCCAGTGGTCTGTACTGGTCTGGAGCTCATGACCCCCTCTAAAGCAGTGTTTATCACCCAGTGGTCTGTACTGGTCTGGAGCTCATGACCCCCTCTAAAGCAGTGTTTATCACACAGTGGTCTGTACTGGTCTGGAGCTCATGACCCCCTCTAAAGCAGTGTTTATCACCCAGTGGCCTGTACTGGTCTGGAGCTCATGACCCCCTCTAAAGCAGTGTTTATCACCCAGTGGCCTGTACTGGTCTGGAACTCATGACCCCCTCTAAAGCAGTGTTTATCACCCAGTGGCCTGTACTGGTCTGGAGCTCATGACCCCCTCTAAAGCAGTGTTTATCACCCAGTGGTCTGTACTGGTCTGGAGCTCATGACCCCCCTCTAAAGCAGTGTTTATCACCCAGTGGCCTGTACTGGTTTGGAGCTCATGACCCCCTCTAAAGCAGTGTTTATCACCCAGTGGTCTGTACTGGTCTGGAGCTCATGACCCCTCTAAAGCAGTGTTTATCCCCCAGTGGCCTGTACTGGTCTGGAGCTCATGACCCCCTCTAAAGCAGTGTTTATCACCCAGTGGTCTGTACTGGTCTGGAGCTCATGACCCCCTCTAAAGCAGTGTTTATCACCCAGTGGTCTGTACTGGTCTGGAGCTCATGACCCCCTCTAAAGCAGTGTTTATCACCCAGTGGTCTGTACTGGTCTGGAGCTCATGACCCCCTCTAAAGCAGTGTTTATCCCCCAGTGGCCTGTACTGGTCTGGAGCTCATGACCCCCTCTAAAGCAGTGTTTATCACCCAGTGGTCTGTACTGGTCTGGAGCTCATGACCCCCTCTAAAGCAGTGTTTATCACCCAGTGGTCTGTACTGGTCTGGAGCTCATGACCCCCTCTAAAGCAGTGTTTATCACCCAGTGGTCTGTACTGGTCTGGAGCTCATGACCCCCTCTAAAGCAGTGTTTATCACCCAGTGGTCTGTACTGGTCTGGAGCTCATGACCCCCTCTAAAGCAGTGTTTATCCCCCAGTAGCCTGTACTGGTCTGGAGCCTCATGACCCCCTCTAAAGCAGTGTTTATCACCCAGTGATCTGTACTGATCTGGAGCTCATGACCCCCTCTAAAGCAGTGTTTATCCCCCAGTGACCTGTACTGGTCTGGAGCTCATGACCCCCTCTAAAGCAGTTTCTCACCCAGTGGTCTGTACTGGTCTGGAGCTCATGACCCCCTCTAAAGCAGTGTTTATCACCCAGTGGTCTGTACTGGTCTGGCGCTCATGACCCCTCTAAAGCAGTGTTTATCACCCAGTGGTCTGTACTGGTCTGGAGCTCATGACCCCCTCTAAAGCAGTGTTTATCACCCAGTGGTCTGTACTGGTCTGGAGCTCATGACCCCCTCTAAAGCAGTGTTTATCACACAGTGGTCTGTACTGGTCTGGAGCTCATGACCCCCTCTAAAGCAGTGTTTATCACCCAGTGGTCTGTACTGGTCTGGAGCTCATGACCCCCTCTAAAGCAGTGTTTATCACCCAGTGGTCTGTACTGGTCTGGAGCTCATGACCCCCTCTAAAGCAGTGTTTATCACCCAGTGGTCTGTACTGGTCTGGAGCTCATGACCCCCTCTAAAGCAGTGTTTATCACCCAGTGGTCTGTACTGGTCTGGAGCTCATGACCCCCTCTAAAGCAGTGTTTATCACACAGTGGTCTGTACTGGTCTGGAGCTCATGACCCCCTCTAAAGCAGTGTTTATCACCCAGTGGCCTGTACTGGTCTGGAGCTCATGACCCCCTCTAAAGCAGTGTTTATCACCCAGTGGCCTGTACTGGTCTGGAACTCATGACCCCCTCTAAAGCAGTGTTTATCACCCAGTGGCCTGTACTGGTCTGGAGCTCACATGACCCCATCTAAAGCAGTGTTTATCACCCAGTGGTCTGCTTACTGGTCTGGAGCTCATGACCCCTCTAAAGCAGTGTTTATCACCCAGTGGCCTGTACTGGTTTGGGCTCACTTTGACCCCTCTAAAGCAGTGTTTATCCACCTGATGGTCTGTACTGGTCTGGGCTCATGACCCCTCTAAAGCAGTGTTTATCCCCCAGTGGCCTGTGCTGGTCTGGAGCTCATGACCCCTCTAAAGCAGTGTTTATCACCCAGTGGTCTGTACTGGTCTGGAGCTCATGACCCTCCTAAGCAGTGTTTATCCCAGTGGTCTGTACTGGTCTGGGCTCATGACCCCTCCCTAGCTTGAGTGTTTATCACCCAGTGGTCTGTACTGGTCTGAACTCATGACCCCCTCTAAAGCAGTGTTTATCCCCCAGTAGCCTGTACTGGTCTGGGCCTCATGACCCCCTCTAAAGCAGTGTTTATCACCCAGTGATCTGTACTGATCTGGAGCTCATGACCCCTCTAAAGCAGTGTTTATCCCCAGTGACCTGTACTGGTCTGGAGCTCATGACCCCCTCTAAAGCAGTTTCTCGCCCAGTGGTCTGTACTGGTCTGGAGCTCATGACCCCCTCTAAAGCAGTGTTTATCACCCAGTGGTCTGTACTGGTCTGGAGCTCATGACCCCCTCTAAAGCAGTGTTTATCACCCAGTGGTCTGTACTGGTCTGGAGCTCATGACCCCCTCTAAAGCAGTGTTTATCACCCAGTGGTCTGTACTGGTCTGGAGCTCATGACCCCCTCTAAAGCAGTGTTTATCACACAGTGGTCTGTACTGGTCTGGAGCTCATGACCCCTCTCTAAAGCAGTGTTTATCACCCAGTGGCCTGTACTGGTCTGGAGCTCATGACCCCCTCTAAAGCAGTGTTTATCACCCAGTGGTCTGTACTGGTCTGGAGCTCATGACCCCCTCTAAAGCAGTGTTTATCACCCAGTGGTCTGTACTGGTCTGGAGCTCATGACCCCTCTAAAGCAGTGTTTATCACCCAGTGGTCTGTACTGGTCTGGAGCTCATGACCCCTCTAAAGCAGTGTTTATCACCCAGTGGTCTGTACTGGTCTGGAGCTCATGACCCCTCTAAAGCAGTGTTTATCACACAGTGGTCTGTACTGGTCTGGAGCTCATGACCCCCTCCTAAAAGCAGTGTTTATCCCCCAGTGGCCTGTACTGGTCTGGAGCTCATGACCCCTCTAAAGCAGTGTTTATCACCCAGTGGTCTGTACTGGTCTGGAGCTCATGACCCCCTCTAAAGCAGTGTTTATCGCCCAGTGGTCTGTACTGGTCTGGGCTCATGACCCCTCCTAAAGCAGTGTTTATCACCCAGTGGTCTGTACTGGTCTGGAGCTCATGACCCCTCTAAAGCAGTGTTTATCACCCAGTGGCCTGTACTGGTCTGGAGCTCATGACCCCCTCTAAAAGCAGTGTTTATCACCCAGTGGCCTGTACTGGTCTGGTCTGGAGCTCATGACCCCCTCCTAAAGCAGTGTTTATCACCCAGTGGCCTGTATGCTGGTCTGGAGCTCATGACCCCTCTAAAGCAGTGTTTATCACCCCAGTGGTCTGTACTTGCCGGTCTGGAGCTCATGTTACCACCTCTAAAGCAGTGTTTATCCCCAGTGGTCTGTATTGTATGTCTATCCACAGGGGTACTTGAAGATTTGCGAGTCCAGAGTCCTCATGATAAGTTGCCATTGAAGGGGTGGGCGACATGGGAACCAATGCCCAATAGCAGTAACATCTCTGACCTTGCCAGTTAATGGCCAGGGAGCATACAGCCCGTCCTCGCCGCTCCCATTTGACAGACTTATTAGTAATGAATACGCTGAGACGAGGCCAAGTCCTATAAAATATTTATGGGGCTGTACTGGATTTAAACAGGACTCAGCAGAAAGCATGGGGATGTGTTCCCTATGGCTCTTGGGTAAAAGTAAAAGGCACTCGATCAGAAAGATGGGTAAACGTTTGGTGCGTAACCTGGGTCTTCTCGAAATGATGCTAAACGGTCGTTTTGAGTTCGTTCTTAGTATCGGACGGTTTTGCCCTGATGAAAGGCGTCGTTACAAAGTTATGGCAATTATATCTAAATATCTAACGTGGACTGGATCAATACAAAAACATTTAGACTGTGTCCCTTGTGTTCACTAACCAGAACACACTGCACTTAAATCAATCGCTTGGGGTGTGTTGGGGGGGGTGGCACAGATGATCATTACCTTGATTACAGTCGCTACAGAAGCCGCTGCAGCACGGTGAATGGCCATGTGTCCTCTTGAACTGCCTGTGACCTCTCTCGGTATGCCTTGTTGTTTTTGACAAACAAAACGGCAACCTCTGCCCTTTCACCTTTTCTTCTCCCTGACCTTAAGTAATTAGGGTTATTAGCCCTGAAGCAATGTCTTTTTGTTTTTTTGTTCAAATGTCAATAAAGTTTTGGTTTTGGTGTTTAAAAAAAAAGCACAAACTCATTCCATTTGGTGATTGGACCTAATTGTCTTTCCTC
>NW_026286012.1:35000-50603 GCF_023373465.1 Oncorhynchus keta | reverse complement strand
CTCTCTCTCTCTTGATAGATGTGGAGGGTAAACTCCTCTAGGTGTCTTGATAGATGTGGAGGGTTAACTCCTCTAGTTGCCTTGATAGATGTGGAGGGTTAACTACTCTAGTTGTCTTGATAGATGTGGAGGGTTAACTCCTCTAGTTGCCTTGATAGATGTGGAGGGTAAACTCCTCTAGGTGTCTTGATAGATGTGGAGGGTTAACTCTAGTTGTCTTGATAGATGTGGAGGGTTAACTCTCTAGTTGTCTTGATAGATGTGGAGGGTAAACTCCTCTAGGTGTCTTGATAGATGTGGAGGGTAAACTCCTCTAGGTGTCTTGATAGATGTGGAGGGTAAACTCTCTAGGTGTGTTGATAGATGTGGAGGGTTAACTCCCTCGAGGTGTCTTGAGCGATGGGGAGGGTTACCTCCTCTAGGTGTCTTGAGCGATGTGGAGGGTTTACTCCTTTAATTGTCTTGATAGATGTGGAGGGTTAACTCCTTTAATTGTCTTGATAGATGTGGAGGGTTAAATCCTCTAGTTGTCTTGATAGATGTGGAGGGTTAACTCCTCTAGTTGTCTTGATAGATGTGGAGGGTTAACTACTCTAGTTGTCTTGATAGATGTGTGGGGTTAACTCCTCTAGTTGTCTTGATAGATGTGTGGGGTTAACTCCTCTAGTTGTCTTGATAGATGTGTGGGGTTAACTCCTCTAGTTGTCTTGATAGATGTGGAGGGTTAACTCCTTTAGTTGTCTTGATAGATGTGGAGGGTTAACTCCTCTAGTTGTCTTGGTAGATGTGGAGGGTTAACTACTCTAGTTGTCTTGATAGATGTGTGGGGTTAACTCCTCTAGTTGTCTTGATAGATGTGTGGGGTTAACTTCTCTAGTTGTCTTGATAGATGTGGAGGGTTAACTCCTTTAGTTATCTTGATAGATGTGGAGGGTTAACTAATTTAGTTGTCTTGATAGATGTGGAGGGTTAACTCCTTTAGTTATCTTGATAGATGTGGAGGGTTAACTCCTTTAGTTGTCTTGATAGATGTGGAGGGTTAACTACTCTAGTTGTCTTGATAGATGTGGAGGGTTAACTCCTTTAGTTGTCTTGATAGATGTGGAGGGTTAACTCCTTTAATTGTCCTGATACATTTACATTTAAGTCATTTAGCAGACGCTCTTATCCAGAGCGACTTACAAATTGGTGCATTCACCTTATGACATCCTGATAGATGTGGAGGGTTAACTCCTCTAGTTGTCTTGATAGATGTGGAGGGTTAACTCCTCTAGTTGTCTTGATAGATGTGGAGGGTTAACTCCTCTAGTTGTCTTGATAGATGTGGAGGGTTAACTCCTCTAGTTGTCTTGATAGATGTGGAGGGTTAACTCCTCTAGTTGTCTTGATAGATGTGGAGGGTTAACTCCTTTAGTTGTCTTGATAGATGTGGAGGGTTAACTCCTTTAGTTGTCTTGATAGATGTGGAGGGTTAACTCCTCTAGTTGTCTTGATAGATGTGGAGGGTTAACTCCTTTAGTTGTCTTGATAGATGTGGAGGGTTAACTCCTCTAGTTGTCTTGATAGATGTGGAGGGTTAACTCCTTTAGTTGTCTTGATAGATGTGGAGGGTTAACTCCTATAGTTGTCTTGATAGATGTGTGGGGTTAACTCCTCTAGTTGTCTTGAGAGATGTGGAGGGTTAACTCCTTTAATTGTCTGATAGATGTGGAGGGTTAACTCCTCTAGTTGTCTTGATAGATGTGGAGGGTTAACTCCTCTAGTTGTCTTGATAGATGTGGAGGGTTAACTCCTTTAGTTGTCTTGATAGATGTGGAGGGTTAACTCCTTTAGTTGTCTTGATAGATGTGGAGGGTTAACTCCTCTAGTTGTCTTGATAGATGTGGAGGGTTAACTCCTCTAGTTGTCTTGATAGATGTGGAGGGTTAACTCCTTTAGTTGTCTTGATAGATGTGGAGGGTTAACTCCTTTAGTTGTCTTGATATATGTGGAGGGTTAACTCCTCTAGTTGTCTTGATAGATGTGGAGGGTTAACTCCTTTAGTTGTCTTGATAAATGTGGAGGGTTAACTCCTTTAGTTGTCTTGATAGATGTGGAGGGTTAACTCCTTTAGTTGTCTTGATAGATGTGGAGGGTTAACTCCTCTAGTTGTCTTGGTAGATGTAGAGGGTTAACTACTCTAGTTGTCTTGATAGATGTGTGGGGTTAACTCCTCTAGTTGTCTTGATAGATGTGGAGGGTTAACTCCTCTAGTTGTCTTGATAGATGTGGAGGGTTAACTCCTTTAATTGTCCTGATACATTTACATTTAAGTCATTTAGCAGACGCTCTTATCCAGAGCGACTTACAAATTGGTGCATTCACCTTATGACATCCTGATAGATGTGGAGGGTTAACTCCTCTAGTTGTCTTGATAGATGTGGAGGGTTAACTCCTTTAGTTGTCTTGATAGATGTGGAGGGTTAACTCCTTTAGTTGTCTTGATAGATGTGGAGGGTTAACTCCTCTAGTTGTCTTGATAGATGTGGAGGGTTAACTCCTTTAGTTGTCTTGATAGATGTGGAGGGTTAACTCCTCTAGTTGTCTTGATAGATGTGGAGGGTTAACTCCTTTAGTTGTCTTGATAGATGTGGAGGGTTAACTCCTCTAGTTGTCTTGATAGATGTGGAGGGTTAACTCCTCTAGTTGTCTTGATAGATGTGGAGGGTTAACTCCTTTAGTTGTCTTGATAGATGTGGAGGGTTAACTACTTTAGTTGTCTTGATAGATGTGGAGGGTTAACTCCTTTAGTTGTCTTGATAGATGTGGAGGGTTAACTCCTTTAGTTGTCTTGATAGATGTGGAGGGTTAACTCCTTTAGTTGTCTTGATAGATGTGGAGGGTTAACTCCTTTAGTTGTCTTGATAGATGTGGAGGGTTAACTCCTTTAGTTGTCTTGATAGATGTGGAGGGTTAACTCCTCTAGTTGTCTTGATAGATGTGGAGGGTTAACTCCTCTAGTTGTATCTCTCTATCTGATTGTTAGAATTTCGTTTATCTGTTTTCCCTGATTTAGTTTTCCTCCAATCTTTGTGGTTTCCATCCTGTCTTTCAGTTCGGAGGTTTTTTTTTATTTTGTTTGCCTGTTCTTGGTCAATTCAGTGGGTCTCATGGTGGGTGTCTCGTAGGTTCCAGTTGTTGTTGCTAGTCAACATTCAGTGGACACTCCCACGAGTGTCTTTCAGAACCTCTCCTAAAACCTCCCAAAACCTCCCAAAACCTCCTAAAACCTCCCAAAACCTCCTAAAACCTCCTAAAACCTCCTAAAACCTCCTAAAACCAGACCTGTTTCCTTTTGGTTGTTGTATGAATGACTCTTTGTTAGTTCCCCCTCTTCTGTCTGAGAGACATGATCTGCTTTTCTAGCTGGGTAACGTAACAGCGGTGTTGCAGTAGGAGAGGCAAAACGCACAGGAAATCAGGTTGAACTTACAGTGTTTGAAGTAGGAGAGGCAAAACGCACAGGAAATCAGGTTGAACTTACAGTGTTTGAAGTAGGAGAGGCTAAACGCACAGAAAATCAGGTTGAACTTACAGTGTTTGAAGTAGGAGAGGCAAAACGCACAGGAAATCAGGTTGAACTTACAGTGTTTGAAGTAGGAGAGGCAAAACGCACAGGAAATCAGGTTGAACTTACAGTGTTTGAAGTAGGAGAGGCAAAACGCACAGGAAATCAGGTTGAACTTACAGTGTTTGAAGTAGGAGAGGCAAAACGCACAGGAAATCAGGTTGAACTTACAGTGTTGAAGTAGGAGAGGCAAAACGCACAGGAAATCAGGTTGAACTTACAGTGTTTGAAGTAGGAGAGGCAAAACGCATAGAAAATCAGGTTGAACTTACAGTGTTTGAAGTAGGAGAGGCAAAACGCATAGAAAATCAGGTTGAACTTACAGTGTTTGAAGTAGGAGGCAAAACGCATAGAAAATCAGGTTGAACTTACAGTGTTTGAAGTAGGAGAGGCAAAACGCATAGAAAATCAGGTTGAACTTACAGTGTTTGAAGTAGGAGAGGCAAAACGCACAGGAAATCAGGTTGAACTTACAGTGTTTGTTGCCATGGCAACGTGTCACTCATCTAGCTCCTAGAAGATATGGGAGTTTATCAGGATTAGATTCGTTTTCAAATTATTCGTGGGGTCTGTGTAACGTGAGGGAAATATGTGTCTCTAATATGGTCATACATTGGGCAGGAGGTTAGGAAGTGCAGCTCGGTTTCCACCTCATTTTGTGGGCAGTGGGCACATAGCCTGTCTCCCCTGAGAGACAGTCTGTACATTTTCAAAGATGTACTTAATTTTTGGTCAGTCACAGTGGTCAGGTATTCTGCCACTGTGTACTCTCTGTTTAGGGTCAGTCACAGTGGTCAGGTATTCTGCCACTGTGTACTCTCTGTTTAGGGTCAGTCACAGTGGTCAGGTATTCTGCCACTGTGTACTCTCTGTTTAGGGTCAGTCACAGTGGTCAGGTATTCTGCCACTGTGTCCTCTCTGTTTAGGGTCAGTCACAGTGGTCAGGTATTCTGCCACTGTGTCCTCTCTGTTTAGGGTCAGTCACAGTGGTCAGGTATTCTGCCACTGTGTACTCTCTGTTTAGGGTCAGTCACAGTGGTCAGGTATTCTGCCACTGTGTCCTCTCTGTTTAGGGTCAGTCACAGTGGTCATGTATTCTGCCACTGTGTACTCTCTGTTTAGGGTCAGTCACAGTGGTCATGTATTCTGCCACTGTGCACTCTCTGTTTAGGGTCAAATAACATTCCAGTTTGCTCTGTTTTTCTGTAAATCCTTTCAGTTTTCTCATGATTTGGTCTAATTGTGTTTCTGTCCTGGGGCTCTGTGGGGTGTGTTTGTGAACAGAGCCCCAGGACCAGCTGGAAGAGGGGACTCATCTCTGTAGGTGAGGGCTTTGTTTTGTAAACGATTTTAATTGCTCTTTTCTGGATTTGGATAATTAGCATGAAATCATTCTAATTCGTCTCTGCATTATCTGTTGTCTTACGTTGTACACAGTGGATGTTTTTGCAGAGTCTCAATTTGGTGTCTGTCCCATTTTGTGAATTCTTGGTTGGTGAGCGGACCCCAGACCTCACAACCATAAAGGACAATGTGTTCTTATAACTGATTCCAGTATCTTTTGCCAAATCCTAAATGGGGAAGTCAAATTGTATGTTCCTTTTGACAGTGTAGAAGAGTCTTTCTTGCCACGTCTCTCAGATCGTTGGCAGCTGTGTGGAAGTTACCTGTGGTGAGGATGTTCAGGTCGAGGTGGTTCTAGTGGTGTCTTCTCACAAGGGAGACGGTGTCTAGGTGGAATTTGTATTTATGCTACTGGCAACTATCATTTACAGTCAGTGAAGTGGTCTGTTGTCAGTCTGTTGATATCATTACAGTCAGTGAAGTGGTCTGTTGATATCATTACAGTCAGTGAAGTGGTCTGTTGATATCATTACAGTCAGTGAAGTGGTCTGTTGATATCATTACAGTCAGTGAAGTGGTCTGTTGATATCATTCCAGTCAGTGAAGTGGTCTGTTGATATCATTACAGTCAGTGAAGTGGTCTGTTGTCTCAGTCTGTTGATATCATTACAGTCAGTGAAGTGGTCTGTTGTCTCAGTCTGTTGATATCATTACAGTCAGTGAAGACATCTTAGTCTGTCCTGGATTTTCATATATTTTATCGTAATAATATTTTGACTATAGTATTTTTTTTTACAGATGTGCAGTATGTTTTTTTGTTTTAGAGGAAGTTAGATGATATTTGTCTCCAGTTGATTTGATATGAAACGTGTTGAGGTCAGAGGACGAGACAGAGAGAATAGAATGCCTTCAGCAGATCTATATGAATACAGACCACATCCCCCAGCCTTCAGCAGATCTATATGAATACAGACCACATCCCCCAGCCTTCAGCAGATCTATATGAATACAGACCACATCCCCCAGCTATCCAGATCTATATGAATACAGACCACATCCCCCAGCCATCCAGATCTATATGAATACAGACCACACCCCCCAGCCTTCAGCAGATCTATATGAATACAGACCACACCCCCCAGCCTTCAGCAGATCTATATGAATACAGACCACATCCCCCAGCCATCCAGATCTATATGAATACAGACCACACCCCCCAGCCTTCAGCAGATCTATATGAATACAGACCACATCCCCCAGCCTTCCAGATCTATATGAATACAGACCACACCCCCAGCCTTCAGCAGATCTATATGAATACAGACCACATCCCCCAGCCTTCAGCAGATCTATATGAATACAGACCACATCCCCCAGCCTTCAGCAGATCTATATGAATACAGACCACATCCCCCAGCCTTCAGCAGATCTATATGAATACAGACCACATCCCCCAGCCATCCAGATCTATATGAATACAGACCACATCCCCCAGCCTTCAGCAGATCTATATGAATACAGACCACATCCCCCAGCCATCCAGATCTATATGAATACAGACCACATCCCCAGCCATCCAGATCTATATGAATACAGACCACATCCCCCAGCCATCCAGATCTATATGAATACAGACCACACCCCCAGCCTTCAGCAGATCTATATGAATACAGACCACACCCCCAGATCTATATGAATACAGACCACACCCCCAGCCTTCAGCAGATCTATATGAATACAGACCACACCCCCAGCCATCCAGATCTATATGAATACAGACCACACCCCCAGCCTTCAGCAGATCTATATGAATACAGACCACACCACCCAGCCATCCAGATCTATATGAATACAGACCACACCCCCAGCCACCCAGATCTATATGAATACAGACCACACCCCAGCCTTCAGCAGATCTATATGAATACAGACCACATCCCCCAGCCTTCAGCAGATCTATATGAATACAGACCACACCCCCAGCCATCCAGATCTATATGAATACAGACCACACCCCCAGCCATCCAGATCTATATGAATACAGACCACATCCCCCAGCCTTCAGCAGATCTATATGAATACAGACCACATCCCCCAGCCTTCAGCAGATCTATATGAATACAGACCACACCCCTCAGCCATCCAGATCTATATGAATACAGACCACATCCCCCAGCCTTCAGCAGATCTATATGAATACAGACCACATCCCCCAGCCATCCAGATCTATATGAATACAGACCACATCCCCCAGCCTTCAGCAGATCTATATGAATACAGACCACATCCCCCAGCAGATCTATATGAATACAGACCACATCCCCCAGCCATCCAGATCTATATGAATACAGACCACATCCCCCAGCCATCCAGATCTATATGAATACAGACCACATCCCCCAGCCATCCAGATCTATATGAATACAGACCACACCCCCAGCCATCCAGATCTATATGAATACAGACCATACCCCCAGCCTTCCGCAGATCTATATGAATACAGACCACACCACCCAGCCATCCAGATCTATATGAATACAGACCACACCCCCAGCCATCCAGATCTATATGAATACAGACCACACCCCCCAGCCTTCAGCAGATCTATATGAATACAGACCACACCCCCCAGCCTTCAGCAGATCTATATGAATACAGACCACATCCCCCAGCCTTCAGCAGATCTATATGAATACAGACCACATCCCCAGCCTTCAGCAGATCTATATGAATACAGACCACATCCCCCAGCCTTCAGCAGATCTATATGAATACAGACCACATCCCCCAGCCTTCAGCAGATCTATATGAATACAGACCACACCCCCAGCCATCCAGATCTATATGAATACAGACCACATCCCCCAGCCTTCAGCAGATCTATATGAATACAGACCACATCCCCCAGCCTTCAGCAGATCTATATGAATACAGACCACACCCCCAGCCATCCAGATCTATATGAATACAGACCACACCCCCAGCCATCCAGTTCTATATGAATACAGACCACATCCCCCAGCCATCCAGAGCTATATGAATACAGACCACACCCCCCAGCCATCCAGATCTATATGAATACAGACCACACCCCCCAGCCATCCAGATCTATATGAATACAGACCACATCCCCCAGCCATCCAGATCTATACGAATACAGACCACACCCCCAGCCATCCAGATCTATATGAATACAGACCACACCCCCAGTCATCCAGATCTATAAGAATACAGACCACACCCCCAGCCATCCAGATCTATATGAATACAGACCACATCCCCCAGCCATCCAGATCTATATGAATACAGACCACACACCCCAGCCATCCAGATCTATATGAATACAGACCACACCCCCAGCCATCCAGATCTATATGAATACAGACCACACCCCCCAGCCATCCAGATCTATATGAATACAGACCACACCCCCCAGCCATCCAGATCTATATGAATACAGACCACACCCCCAGCCATCCAGATCTATATGAATACAGACCACACCCCCAGCCATCCAGATCTATATGAATACAGACCACATCCCCCAGCCATCCAGATCTATATGAATACAGACCACACCCCCAGCCATCCAGATCTATATGAATACAGACCACACCCCCAGCCATCCAGATCTATATGAATACAGACCACATCCCCCAGCCATCCAGATCTATATGAATACAGACCACACCCCAGCCATCCAGATCTATATGAATACAGACCACACCCCCAGCCATCCAGATCTATATGAATACAGACCACACCCCCAGCCATCCAGATCTAAATGAATACAGACCACATCCCCCAGCCATCCAGATCTATACGAATACAGACCACACCCCCAGCCATCCAGATCTATATGAATACAGACCACACCCCCAGTCATCCAGATCTATAAGAATACAGACCACACCCCCAGCCATCCAGATCTATATGAATACAGACCACATCCCCCAGCCATCCAGATCTATATGAATACAGACCACACACCCCAGCCATCCAGATCTATATGAATACAGACCACACCCCCAGCCATCCAGATCTATATGAATACAGACCACACACCCCAGCCATCCAGATCTATATGAATACAGACCACACACCCCAGCCATCCAGATCTATATGAATACAGACCACACCCCCAGCCATCCAGATCTATATGAATACAGACCACACCCCCAGCCATCCAGATCTATATGAATACAGACCACACCCCCAGCCATCCATATCTATATGAATACAGACCACACCCCCAGCCATCCAGATCTATATGAATACAGACCACATCCCCAGCCATCCAGATCTATATGAATACAGACCACACCCCCAGCCATCCAGATCTATATGAATACAGACCACACCCTAGCCATCCAGATCTATATGAATACAGACCACATCCCCCAGCCATCCAGATCTATATGAATACAGACCACACCCCCAGCCATCCAGATCTATATGAATACAGACCACACCCCCCAGCCATCCAGATCTATATGAATACAGACCACACCCCCAGCCATCCAGATCTATATGAATACAGACCACACACCCCAGCCATCCAGATCTATATGAATACAGACCACACCCCCAGCCATCCAGATCTATATGAATACAGACCACACCCCCAGCCATCCAGATCTATATGAATACAGACCACACCCCCCAGCCATCCAGATCCATATGAATACAGACCACATCCCCCAGCCTTCATCAGATCCATATGAATACAGACCACACCGCCAGCCATCCAGATCTATATGAATACAGACCACACCCCCCAGCCATCCAGATCTATATGAATACAGACCACACCCCCCAGCCATCCAGGTAGCTTTACATCTCACCTCTTCTCTCCCATGCAGACTTATAGAACAATAACAATTGATTTGTATTCGTGGTTTTCATCTAATAATATCTCAGCGTCCTCCTCCACTCCTGTGTGTGTGTGTGTGTGTGTGTGCCCTGATGATACACCTCCTCCCCCTGGCCCGTGGGTTACCGTGCGTTACACCCGAGTGATGCTTAATCTACTGACTCCTCTCATCCCTCTCTCTTCCTCTCCTTCATTCTCTTTCGTTTCCACTAAATGTATGAATGAGAGGCGCTTTGTAAGCGATTCACAGACACAGCGCAGCCTCCTCCCCTCGCTCTGGAAATCAATGCTTTGTTGCAGATGATGGAATGTTTTGTTACTGCGGCTCCTGGCTCTGCCTCTCCTGGCTCTGCCTCTCCTTGCTCTCCCTCAGACAGATCGCTGTGACTCCTGGCTCTGCCTCTCCTTGCTCTCCCTCAGACAGATCGCTGTGACTCCTGGCTCTGCCTCAGACAGATCGCTGTGACTCCTGGCTCTGCCTCAGACAGATCGCTGTGACTCCTGGCTCTGCCTCTCCTTGCTCTCCCTCAGACAGATCGCTGTGACTCCTGGCTCTGCCTCTCCTTGCTCTCCCTCAGACAGATCGCTGTGACTCCTGGCTCTCCCTCAGACAGATCGCTGTGACTCCTGGCTCTGCCTCTCCTTGCTCTCCCTTAGACAGATCGCTGTGACTCCTGGCTCTGCCTCTCCTTGCTCTCCCTTAGACAGATCGCTGTGACTCCTGGCTCTGCCTCTCCTTGCTCTCCCTTAGACAGATCGCTGTGACTCCTGGCTCTGCCTCTCCTTGCTCTCCCTCAGACAGATCGCTGTGACTCCTGGCTCTGCCTCTCCTTGCTCTCCCTCAGACAGACCGCTGCGGTACTGGAGATGGCTGATTGAATTTATCTGAACATAACGCGCCTAAATAGGTTTCCCCACTTGCATATGAGCCAGGCTGCGGAGAGGCTGAAACGAGAGAGGAAGGGACTGAGGTAATGAGAAGAGAGAGAGCGAGAGAGACAGACAGAGACAGTAAGACAAAATAATGGTGTTCTAGTTGCCAGGAGCATAAATACAAATTCCACCTAGACACCGTCTCCCTTGGGAGAAGACAACACTAGAACCACCTCGACCTGAACATCCTCACCACAGGTAACTTCCACACAGCTGCCAACGATCTGAGAGACGTGGCAAGAAAGACTCTTCTACACTGTCAAAAGGAACATACAATTTGACTTCCCCATTTAGGATTTGGCAAAAGATACTGGAATCAGTTATAAGAACACATTGTCCTTTATGGTTGTGAGGTCTGGGGTCCGCTCACCAACCAAGAATTCACAAAATGGGACAGACACCAAATTGAGACTCTGCAAAAACATCCACCGTGTACAACGTAAGACAACAGATAATGCAGAGACGAATTAGAATGATTTCATGCTAATTATCCAAATCCAGAAAAGAGCAATTAAAATCGTTTACAAAACAAAGCCCTCACCTACAGAGATGAGTCCCCTCTTCCAGCTGGTCCTGGGGCTCTGTTCACAAACACACCCCACAGAGCATACCATTAGACTTCCCAGGTGTATCTCTCTGGTCACCCCCAAAACCAACTCCTCCTTTGGCCGCCTCTCCTTCCAGTTTTCTGCTGCTAATGACTGGAACGAACTACAAAAATCTCTGAAACTGGAAACTGGAAACACTTATCTCCCTCACGAGCTTTAAGCATCAACTGTCAGAGCAGCTCACAGATTACTGCACCTGTACATAGCCCACCTATAATTTAGCCCAAACATCTACCTCTCCCCCTACTGTATTTATTTATTTATTTTGCTCCTTCGCACCCCATTATTTCTATCTCTACTTTGCACATTCTTCCACTGCAAATGTACCATTCCAGTGTTTTACTTGCTATATTGTATTTACTTTGCCACCATGGCCTTTTTTGCCTTTACCTCCCTTATCTCACCTTCTCACCTCATTTGCTCACATCGTATATAGACTTGTTTATACTGTATTATTGACTGTATGTTTGTTTTACTCCATGTGTAACTCTGTGTTGTTTGTGACAAACTGCTTTGCTTTATCTTGGCCAGGTCGCAATTGCAAATGAGAACTTGTTCTCAACTTGCCTACCTGGTTAAATACATAAATGAAATAAAAATATCAACAGACCACTTCACTGACTGTAAATGATATCAACAGACTGAGACAACAGACCACTTCACTGACTGTAATGATATCAACAGACTGAGACAACAGACCACTTCACTGACTGTAATGATATCAACAGACTGAGACAACAGACCACTTCACTGACTGTAATGATATCAACAGACCACTTCACTGACTGTAATGATATCAACAGACCACTTCACTGACTGTAATGATATCAACAGACCACTTTACTGACTGTAATGATATCAACAGACTGACAACAGACCACTTCACTGTCTGTAAAATATTTACTGCGCAAGTCTCTAACCACTAAGCTACCCTGCCACCCTCTAACTACTAGGCTACCTGCCGCCCAAACATCTGGCATCACAACAACATCATCTCCTCTGGCATCACAACAACATCATCTCCTCTGGCATCACAACAACATCATCTCCTCTGGCATCACAACAACATCATCTCCTCTGGCATCACAACATCATCATCTCCTCTGGCATCACAACAACATCATCTCCTCTGGCATCACAACAACATCATCTCCTCTGGCATCACAACAACATCATCTCCTCTGGCATCACAACATCATCATCTCCTCTGGCATCACAACAACATCATCTCCTCTGGCATCACAACAACATCATCTCCTCTGGCATCACAACAACATCATCTCCTCTGGCATCACAACAACATCATCTCCTCTGGCATCACAACATCATCATCTCCTCTGGCATCACAACATCATCATCTCCTCTGGCATCACAACAACATCATCTCCTCTGGCATCACAACATCATCATCTCCTCTCAGTCCATAGTTATCAAACCAGCAGGAACATTGCCCATCAATAATGCATCACTGCCGAATATGCAAACAAACAAAATATATACCAGATGAACGCACACACACATGCATGGACGCAAGCACACACACACAAAAGCAGACACCCCCTCCCACACACACACACCCTAAGACCATAGAAGTGGATATGAGTGAAGGGTACTCACCCACAGATACATCATCATGTTGAAAGGAGAGTGGAGATTCCAGAGTCCACTACTATAGTAAGGAGAGAGGAGAGTGGAGAGCTCCCTGCAGAGTCCACTACTATAGTAGCAGGTTATTCAGCTCAGCTATACTGTACACAGCACAGAGGAGAGGGGAGATCTCCCTGCAGAGTCCACTACTATAGTAGCAGGTTATTTAGCTCAGCTATACTGTACACAGCACAGAGGAGAGTGGAGATCTCCCTGCAGAGTCCACTACTGTAGTAGCAGGTTATTTAGCTCAGCTATACTGTACACAGCACAGAGGAGAGTGGAGAGCTCCCTGCAGAGTCCACTACTGTAGTAGCAGGTTATTCAGCTCAGCTATACTGTACACAGCACAGAGGAGAGGGGAGATCTCCCTGCAGAGTCCACTACTGTAGTAGCAGGTTATTCAGCTCAGCTATACTGTACACAGCACAGAGGAGAGTGGAGAGCTCCCTGCAGAGTCCACTACTATAGTAGCAGGTTATTCAGCTCAGCTATACTGTACACAGCACAGAGGAGAGTGGAGAGCTCCCTGCAGAGTCCACTACTATAGTAGCAGGTTATTTAGCTGTGCTACTGTACAACACAGCACAGAGGAGAGTGGAGAGCTCCCTGCAGAGTCCACTACTATAGTAGCAGGTTATTTAGCTGTGCTACTGTACACAGCACAGAGGAGAGGGGAGAGCTCCCTGCAGAGTCCACTACTATAGTAGCAGGTTATTCAGCTCAGCTATACTGTACACAGCACAGAGGAGAGGGGAGAGCTCCCTGCAGAGTCCACTACTATAGTAGCAGGTTATTCAGCTCAGCTATACTGTACACAGCACAGAGGAGAGGGGAGAGCTCCCTGCAGAGTCCACTACTATAGTAGCAGGTTATTCAGCTCAGCTATACTGTACACAGCACAGAGGAGAGTGGAGATCTCCCTGCAGAGTCCACTACTATAGTAGCAGGTTATTTAGCTGTGCTACTGTACACAGCACAGAGGAGAGGGGAGAGCTCCCTGCAGAGTCCACTACTATAGTAGCAGGTTATTCAGCTCAGCTATACTGTACACAGCACAGAGGAGAGGGGAGATCTCCCTGCAGAGTCCACTACTATAGTAGCAGGTTATTCAGCTCAGCTATACTGTACACAGCACAGAGGAGAGGGGAGATCTCCCTGCAGAGTCCACTACTATAGTAGCAGGTTATTCAGCTCAGCTATACTGTACACAGCACAGAGGAGAGTGGAGAGCTCCCTGCAGAGTCCACTACTATAGTAGCAGGTTATTTAGCTGTGCTACTGTACAACACAGCAGTCCTTCACTGGCTCCTTGCTTCTGTAGCCGGAGTCCATCCTCCTCTCCCTTCACCTCCACTACTGTATCTGAATACAATCACCAAGACTGCAGAGTCTCTTGAATCAGTTATAGAACCCATTGTACTTTATGGTGGTCAGGTCTGGGGTCCGCTCACCAACCAATACTTCACAAAATGGAACAAACACCAAATTGAGACTCTGCATGCAGAATTCTCCAAAAATATAAATTCTACAACCACCTAAAAGGAAACGATTCCAAAACCTTCCATAACAAAGCCATCACCTACAGATAGATGAACCTGGAGAAGAGTCCCCTAAGCATTCTGGTCCTGGGGCTCTGTTCACAAACAGACAGAGAGACAGAGAGACACAGAGAGAGAGACACAGAGAGAGAGACACAGAGAGAGAGAGAGAGAGAGAGAGAGAGAGAGACAGAGAGAGAGAGAGACAGAGAGACAGAGAGACAGAGAGACAGAGAGACAAAGAGAGAGGGGGAGAGAGAGAGATGAACCTGGAGAAGAGTCCCCTAAGCAAGCTGGTCATGGGAGACAGAGAGAGAGAGAGACAGAGAGAGAGACAGAGAGAGACAGAGAGAGACAGAGTGAGACAGAGAGACAGAGAGTGAGACAGAGAGTGAGACAGAGAGACAGAGAGTGAGACAGAGAGAGAGACAGAGAGAGAGAGAGACAGAGAGTGAGACACAGAGATAGAGAAGAGAGAGAGACAGAGAGAGAGACAGAGAGACAGAGAGAGAGACAGAGAGACAGATACACAGAGAGAGAGAGAGAGAGAGAGAGAGAGAGAGAGAGAGAGAGAGAGAGAGAGACAGAGAGTGAGACAGAGAGACAGACAGAGACAGGGAGTGAGACAGAGAGTGAGACAGAGAGTGAGACAGAGAGAGAGAGAGAGAGAGAGAGAGACAGAGGGAGAGACAGAGAGACAGAGAGACAGACAGAGACAGAGAGAGAGAGAGAGAGACAGAGAGACAGAGAGACAGCGAGTGAGACAGAGAGAGACAGAGAGTGAGACAGAGAGTGAGACAGAGAGACAGAGAGTGAGACAGAGAGACAGAGAGTGAGATAGAGAGTGAGACAGAGAGAGAGACAGAGAGAGAGAGACAGAGAGATAGAGAGTGAGACAGAGAGTGAGACAGAGAGTGAGACAGAGAGTGAGACAGAGAGACAGAGAGTGAGACAGAGAGTGAGACAGAGAGTGAGACAGAGAGACAGAGAGTGAGACAGAGAGACAGAGAGTGAGACAGAGAGTGAGACAGAGAGTGAGACAGAGAGACA
>NW_026286012.1:0-30000 GCF_023373465.1 Oncorhynchus keta | reverse complement strand
ACAGATACATACAACAGTAGAAAATACCTCTGGCCTGCTACAGATACATACAACAACAGTAGAAAATACCTCTGGCCTGCTACAGATACACACAACAACAGTAGAAAATACCTCTGGCCTGCTACAGATACACACAACAACAGTAGAAAATACCTCTGGCCTGCTACAGATACACACACAACAGTAGAAAATACCTCTGGCCTGTTACAGATACACACAACAACAGTAGAAAATACCTCTGGCCTGCTACAGATACACACAACAACAGTAGAAAATAACTCTGGCCTGCTACGGATACACACAACAACAGTAGAAAATACCTCTGGCCTGTTACAGATACACACAACAACAGTAGAAAATACCTCTGGCCTGCTACAGATACATACAACAGTAGAAAATACCCCTGGCCTGCTACAGATACACACAACAACAGTAGAAAATACCTCTGGCCTGCTACAGATACACACAACAACAGTAGAACATACCTCTGGCCTGCTACAGATACACACAACAACAGTAGAAAATACCTCTGGCCTGCTACAGATACATACAACAGTAGAAAATACCTCTGGCCTGCTACAGATACATACAACAACAGTAGAAAAATACCTCTGGCCTGCTACAGATACATACAACAACAGTAGAAAATACCTCTGGCCTGCTACAGATACACACAACAACAGTAGAAAATACCTCTGGCCTGCTACAGATACACACAACAACAGTAGAAAATACCTCTGGCCTGTTACAGATACATACAACAACAGTAGAAAATACCTCTGGCCTGCTACAGATACACACAACAACAGTAGAAAATACCTCTGGCCTGTTACAGATACACACAACAACAGTAGAAAATACCTCTGGCCTGCTACAGATACACACAACAACAGTAGAAAATACCTATGGCCTGCTACAGATACACACAACAACAGTAGAAAGTACCTCTGGCCTGCTACAGATACACACAACAACAGTAGAAAATACCTCTGGCCTGCCACAGATACACACAACAACAGTAGAAAATACCTCTGGCCTGGTACAGATACACACAACAACAGTAGAAAATACATCTGGCCTGCTACAGATACACACAACAACAGTAGAAAATACCTCTGGCCTGCCACAGATACACACAACAACAGTAGAAAATACCTCTGGCCTGCTACAGATACACACAACAACAGTAGAAAATACCTCTGGCCTGCTACAGATACACACAACAACAGTAGAAAATACCTCTGGCCTGCTACAGATACACACAACAACAGTAGAAAATACCTCTGGCCTGCCACAGATACACACAACAACAGTAGAAAATACCTCTGGCCTGCTACAGATACACACAACAACAGTAGAAAATACCTCTGGCCTGCTACAGATACACACAACAACAGTAGAAAATACCTCTGGCCTGCTACAGATACACACAACAGTAGTAAAATACCTCTGGCCTGCCACAGATACACACAACAACAGTAGAAAATACCTCTGGCCTGCTACAGATACACACAACAACAGTAGAAAATACCTCTGGCCTGTTACAGATACATACAACAGTAGAAAATACCTCTGGCCTGCTACAGATACACACAACAACAGTAGAAAATACCTTTGGCCTGCTACAGATACACACAACAACAGTAGAAAATACCTCTGGCCTGCTACAGATACACACAACAACAGTAGAAAATACCTCTGGCCTGTTACAGATACATACAACAGTAGAAAATACCTCTGGCCTGCTACAGATACATACAACAACAGTAGAAAATACCTCTGGCCTGCTACAGATACACACAACAACAGTAGAAAATACCTCTGGCCTGTTACAGATACATACAACAGTAGAAAATACCTCTGGCCTGCTACAGATACACACAACAACAGTAGAAAATACCTCTGGCCTGCTACAGATACACACACAACAGTAGAAAATACCTCTGGCCTGTTACAGATACACACAACAACAGTAGAAAATACCTCTGGCCTGTTACAGATACACACAACAACAGTAGAAAATACCTCTGGCCTGCTACAGATACACACAACAACAGTAGAAAATACCTCTGGCCTGCTACAGATACACACAACAACAGTAGAAAATACCTCTGGCCTGCTACGGATACACACAACAACAGTAGAAAATACCTCTGGCCTGTTACAGATACACACAACAACAGTAGAAAATACCTCTGGCCTGCTACAGATACATACAACAGTAGAAAATACCCCTGGCCTGCTACAGATACACACAACAACAGTAGAAAATACCTCTGGCCTGCTACAGATACACACAACAACAGTAGAACATACCTCTGGCCTGCTACAGATACACACAACAACAGTAGAAAATACCTCTGGCCTGTTACAGATACATACAACAACAGTAGAAAATACCTCTGGCCTGCTACAGATACACACAACAACAGTAGAAAATACCTCTGGCCTGTTACAGATACACACAACAACAGTAGAAAATACCTCTGGCCTGCTACAGATACACACAACAACAGTAGAAAATACCTATGGCCTGCTACAGATACACACAACAACAGTAGAAAATACCTCTGGCCTGCTACAGATACACACAACAACAGTAGAAAATACCTCTGGCCTGCCACAGATACATACAACAACAGTAGAAAATACCTCTGGCCTGGTACAGATACACACAACAACAGTAGAAAATACCTCTGGCCTGCTGCCACAGATACACACAACAACAGTAGAAAATACCTCTGAAAATACCTCTGCCTGCCACAGATACACACAACAGTAGAAAATACCTCTGGCCTGCTACAGATACACACAACAGTAGAAAATACCTCTGGCCTGCTACAGATACACACAACAACAGTAGAAAATACCTCTGGCCTGCTACAGATACACACAACAACAGTAGAAAATACCTCTGGCCTGCTACAGATACACACAACAACAGTAGAAAATACCTCTGGCCTGCTACAGATACACACAACAACAGTAGAAAATACCTCTGGCCTGCCACAGATACACACAACAACAGTAGAAAATACCTCTGGCCTGCTACAGATACACACAACAACAGTAGAAAATACCTCTGGCCTGCTACAGATACACACAACAACAGTAGAAAATACCTCTGGCCTGCTACAGATACACACAACAACAGTAGAAAATACCTCTGGCCTGCCACAGATACACACAACAACAGTAGAAAATACCTCTGGCCTGCTACAGATACACACAACAACAGTAGAAAATACCTCTGGCCTGCTACAGATACACACAACAACAGTAGAAAATACCTCTGGCCTGCTACAGATACACACAACAACAGTAGAAAATACCTCTGGCCTGCCACAGATACACACAACAACAGTAGAAAATACCTCTGGCCTGCTACAGATACACACAACAACAGTAGAAAATACCTCTGGCCTGCTACAGATACACACAACAACAGTAGAAAATACCTCTGGCCTGCTACAGATACACAGATACAACAACAGTAGAAAATACCTCTGGCCTGCCACAGATACACACAACAACAGTAGAAAATACCTCTGGCCTGCTACAGATACACACAACAACAGTAGAAAATACCTCTGGCCTGCTACAGATACACACAACAACAGAAAATACCTCTGGCCTGCTACAGATACACACAACAGTAGAAAATACCTCTGGTCTGTTACAGATACATACAACAGTAGAAAATACCTCTGGCCTGCTACAGATACACACAACAGTAGAAAATACCTCTGGCCTGCTACAGATACACACAACAACAGTAGAAAATACCTCTGGCCTGCTACAGATACACACAACAACAGTAGAAAATACCTCTGGCCTGCTACAGATACACACAACAACAGTAGAAAATACCTCTGGCCTGCTACAGATACACACAACAACAGTAGAAAATACCTCTGGCCTGCCACAGATACACACAACAACAGTAGAAAATACCTCTGGGCTGTTACAGATACACACAACAACAGTAGAAAATACCTCTGGCCTGCTACAGATACACACAACAACAGTAGAAAATACCTCTGGCCTGTTACAGATACACAACAACAGTAGAAAATACCTCTGGCCTGCTACAGATACACACAACAACAGTAGAAAATACCTCTGGCCTGCTACAGATACACACAACAGTAGAAAATACCTCTGGCCTGCTACAGATACACACAACAACAGTAGAAAATACCTCTGGCCTGTTACAGATACACAACAACAGTAGAAACTACCTCTGGCCTGCTACAGATACACACAACAACAGTAGAAAATACCTCTGGCCTGTTACAGATACACAACAACAGTAGAAAATACCTCTGGCCTGTTACAGATACACAACAACAGTAGAAAATACCTCTGGCCTGCTACAGATACACACAACAACAGTAGAAAATACCTCTGGCCTGCTACAGATACACACAACAGTAGAAAATACCTCTGGCCTGCTACAGATACACACAACAGTAGAAAATACCTCTGGCCTGCTACAGATACACACAACAACAGTAGAAAATACCTCTGGCCTGCTACAGATACACACAACAACAGTAGAAAATACCTCTGGCCTGCTACAGATACACACAACAGTAGAAAATACCTCTGGCCTGCTACAGATACACACAACAGTAGAAAATACCTCTGGCCTGCTACAGATACACACAACAGTAGAAAATACCTCTGGCCTGCTACAGATACACACAACAACAGTAGAAAATACCTCTGGCCTGCTACAGATACACACAACAACAGTAGAAAATACATCTGGCCTGTTACAGATACACACAACAACAGTAGAAAATACCTCTGGCCTGCTACAGATACACACAACAACAGTAGAATTAAACAACACATCCAATAATCAAGGTTATGCTCATTTCCGACCCGGTTGTAAATAGTGTTTATTATTTAGGATAATTAGAATCAAATGAAGTAGGCTGGAGGGGGAGGGTGCAGGCAGGAAGAGGGGGAGGGAGGAGGGGAGAGGGGGCCGGAGAAGGGGGGTCTGAAGGAGGGAAGAGGCCTGAGGGAGGAGGGTGCTGGCAGGAAGAGGGGGAGGAGGAGGGGAGAGGGGGCTCGGAGGGGGAGGGTGCAGGCAGGAAGAGGGGGAGGGAGGAGGGGAGAGGGGGCCGGAGGGGGAGGGTGCAGGCAGGAAGAGGGGGAGGGAAGTGGCAGGAGGGAGGAGGGAGGAGGGAGGAGGGGGAGCGAGGAGGCAGGAGGGGGCCAGAGGGGGAGGGTGCTGGCAGGAAGAGGGGGAGGGAGGAGGGGAGAGGGGGCCGGAGGGGGGTCTGAAGGAGGGAAGAGGCTGGAGGGAGGAGGGTGCTGGCAGGAAGAGGGGGAGGGAAGAGGCAGGAGGGAGGAGGGGGAGCGAGGGGGAGGGAAGAGGCAGGAGGGAAGAGGGGAGTGAGGAGGCAGGAGGCGGCCAGAGGGGGAGGGGGCCAGGACTGGTGACTGATGACACAGCATGAAGAGCAACATCAGAACATTCATCATAGCAGCCATTGTAGACTTAAAGTCCCTCAACAAACCCAGGATGAATTACAGTCGTGTAGCAGAATGCACAATGGTCTGCCTGACTGGCAACGCGTGCTATACACAAATCTGTCCCCCCTAACACTGCACGCGCCCATCACAAAGCAGTCCCCCGAACACCTACTCCATAAAAATGCACCTCTACCAAATAATGTCCAGATCCCCAGATACACATACTGGACTAAAACAAGCCCTGGAAACACATCCACTGAGGAGTTCTGCTGATAACCAACAGTCAAGAACATCAAGTACATATCAATGGGAGTAAAACACTGAGGTTTCAGAGCACGGTGCCTCCTTCAGGGTTTTAGAAGTGTTTCAGCGCACGGTGCCTCCTTCAGGGTTTTAGAAGTGTTTCAGAGCACGGTGCCTCCTTCAGGGTTTTAGAAGTGTTTCAGCGCACGGTGCCTCCTTCAGGGTTTTAGAAGTGTTTCAGCACACGGTGCCTCCTTCAGGGTTGAAGAAGTGTTTCAGCACACGGTGCCTCCTTCAGGGTTTTAGAAGTGTTTCAGCGCACGGTGCCTCCTTCAGGGTTTTAGAAGTGTTTCAGCACACAGTGCCTCCTTCAGGGTTTTAGAAGTGTTTCAGAGCACGGTGCCTCCTTCAGGGTTTTAGAAGTGTTTCAGCACACGGTGCCTCCTTCAGGGTTTTAGAAGTGTTTCAGCACACGGTGCCTCCTTCAGGGTTTTAGAAGTGTTTCAGCACACCGTGCCTCCTTCAGGGTTTTAGAAGTGTTTCAGCACACGGTGCCTCCTGCAGGGTTTTAGAAGTGTTTCAGCACACGGTGCCTCCTTCAGGGTTTTAGAAGTGTTTCAGAGCACGGTGCCTCCTTCAGGGTTTTAGAAGTGTTTCAGCGCACGGTGCCTACTTCAGGGTTTTAGAAGTGTTTCAGCACACGGTGCCTCCTTCAGGGTTGAAGAAGTGTTTCAGCACACGGTGCCTCCTTCAGGGGTTTAGAAGTGTTTCAGAGCACGGTGCCTCCTTCAGGGTTTTAGAAGTGTTTCAGCGCACGGTGCCTCCTTCAGGGTTTTAGAAGTGTTTCAGCACACGGTGCCTCCTTCAGGGTTTTAGAAGTGTTTCAGCACACGGTGCCTCCTTCAGGGTTTTAGAAGTGTTTCAGCACACAGTGCCTCCTTCAGGGTTTTAGAAGTGTTTCAGAGCACGGTGCCTCCTTCAGGGTTTTAGAAGTGTTTCAGCGCACGGTGCCTCCTTCAGGGTTTTAGAAGTGTTTCAGCACACGGTGCCTCCTTCAGGGTTTTAGAAGTGTTTCAGCACACCGTGCCTCCTTCAGGGTTTTAGAAGTGTTTCAGCGCACGGTGCCTCCTTCAGGGTTTTAGAAGTGTTTCAGCACACGGTGCCTCCTTCAGGGTTGAAGAAGTGTTTCAGCACACGGTGCCTCCTTCAGGGTTTAGAAGTGTTTCAGAGCACGGTGCCTCCTTCAGGGTTTTAGAAGTGTTTCAGCCCCGGTGCCTCCTTCAGGGTTTTAGAAGTGTTTCAGCACACGATGCCTCCTTCATGGTTGAAGAAGTGTTTCAGCGCACGGTGCCTCCTTCAGGGTTTTAGAAGTGTTTCAGCGCACGGTGCCTCCTTCAGGGTTTTAGAAGTGTTTCAGCACACGGTGCCTCCTTCAGGGTTTTAGAAGTGTTTCAGCACACGGTGCCTCCTTCAGGGTTTTAGAAGTGTTTCAGCACACGGTGCCTCCTTCAGGGTTTTATTAGTGTTTCAGCACACGGTGCCTCCTTCAGGGTTTTATTAGTGTTTCAGCACACGGTGCCTCCTTCAGGGTTTTATTAGTGTTTCAGCGCACGGTGCCTCCTTCAGGGTTGAAGAAGTGTTTCAGCACACGGTGCCTCCTTCAGGGTTGAAGAAGTGTTTCAGCCCCGGTGCCTCCTTCAGGGTTTTAGAAGTGTTTCAGCACACGGTGCCTCCTTCAGGGTTTTAGAAGTGTTTCAGCGCACGGTGCCTCCTTCAGGGTTTTATTAGTGTTTCAGCACACGGTGCCTCCTTCAGGGTTTTATTAGTGTTTCAGAGCACGGTGCCTCCTTCAGGGTTTTAGAAGTGTTTCAGCCCACGGTGCCTCCTTCAGGGTTTTAGTAGTGTTTCAGAGCACGGTGCCTCCTTCAGGGTTTTAGAAGTGTTTCAGCACACGGTGCCTCCTTCAGGGTTTTAGAAGTGTTTCAGCACACGGTGCCTCCTTCAGGGTTGAAGAAGTGTTTCAGCGCACGGTGCCTCCTTCAGGGTTTTAGAAGTGTTTCAGCACACGGTGCCTCCTTCAGGGTTTTAGAAGTGTTTCAGCGCACGGTGCCTCCTTCAGGGTTTTAGAAGTGTTTCAGAGCACGGTGCCTCCTTCAGGGTTTTAGAAGTGTTTCAGCACACGGTGCCTCCTTCAGGGTTTTAGAAGTGTTTCAGCACACGGTGCCTCCTTCAGGGTTGAAGAAGTGTTTCAGCGCACGTGCCTCCTTCAGGGTTTTAGAAGTGTTTCAGCACACGGTGCCTCCTTCAGGGTTTTAGAAGTGTTTCAGCGCACGGTGCCTCCTTCAGGGTTTTAGAAGTGTTTCAGCACACGGTGCCTCCTTCAGGGTTTTAGTAGTGTTTCAGAGCACGGTGCCTCCTTCAGGGTTTTAGAAGTGTTTCAGCACACGGTGCCTCCTTCAGGGTTTTAGAAGTGTTTCAGCGCACGGTGCCTCCTTCAGGGTTTTAGAAGTGTTTCAGCACACGGTGCCTCCTTCAGGGTTTTAGTAGTGTTTCAGCACACGGTGCCTCCTTCAGGGTTTTAGAAGTGTTTCAGCGCACGGTGCCTCCTTCAGGGTTTTAGAAGTGTTTCAGCACACGATGCCTCCTTCATGGTTGAAGAAGTGTTTCAGCGCACGGTGCCTCCTTCAGGGTTTTAGAAGTGTTTCAGCGCACGGTGCCTCCTTCAGGGTTTTAGAAGTGTTTCAGCACACGGTGCCTCCTTCAGGGTTTTAGAAGTGTTTCAGCACACGGTGCCTCCTTCAGGGTTTTAGAAGTGTTTCAGCACACGGTGCCTCCTTCAGGGTTTTATTAGTGTTTCAGCACACGGTGCCTCCTTCAGGGTTTTATTAGTGTTTCAGCACACGGTGCCTCCTTCAGGGTTTTATTAGTGTTTCAGCGCACGGTGCCTCCTTCAGGGTTGAAGAAGTGTTTCAGCACACGGTGCCTCCTTCAGGGTTGAAGAAGTGTTTCAGCCCCCCGGTGCCTCCTTCAGGGTTTTAGAAGTGTTTCAGCACACGGTGCCTCCTTCAGGGTTTTAGAAGTGTTTCAGCGCACGGTGCCTACTTCAGGGTTTTAGAAGTGTTTCAGCACACGGTGCCTCCTTCAGGGTTGAAGAAGTGTTTCAGCACACGGTGCCTCCTTCAGGGGTTTAGAAGTGTTTCAGAGCACGGTGCCTCCTTCAGGGTTTTAGAAGTGTTTCAGCGCACGGTGCCTCCTTCAGGGTTTTAGAAGTGTTTCAGCACACGGTGCCTCCTTCAGGGTTTTAGAAGTGTTTCAGCACACGGTGCCTCCTTCAGGGTTTTAGAAGTGTTTCAGCACACAGTGCCTCCTTCAGGGTTTTAGAAGTGTTTCAGAGCACGGTGCCTCCTTCAGGGTTTTAGAAGTGTTTCAGCGCACGGTGCCTCCTTCAGGGTTTTAGAAGTGTTTCAGCACACGGTGCCTCCTTCAGGGTTTTAGAAGTGTTTCAGCACACCGTGCCTCCTTCAGGGTTTTAGAAGTGTTTCAGCGCACGGTGCCTCCTTCAGGGTTTTAGAAGTGTTTCAGCACACGGTGCCTCCTTCAGGGTTGAAGAAGTGTTTCAGCACACGGTGCCTCCTTCAGGGGTTTAGAAGTGTTTCAGAGCACGGTGCCTCCTTCAGGGTTTTAGAAGTGTTTCAGCCCCGGTGCCTCCTTCAGGGTTTTAGAAGTGTTTCAGCACACGATGCCTCCTTCATGGTTGAAGAAGTGTTTCAGCGCACGGTGCCTCCTTCAGGGTTTTAGAAGTGTTTCAGCGCACGGTGCCTCCTTCAGGGTTTTAGAAGTGTTTCAGCACACGGTGCCTCCTTCAGGGTTTTAGAAGTGTTTCAGCACACGGTGCCTCCTTCAGGGTTTTAGAAGTGTTTCAGCACACGGTGCCTCCTTCAGGGTTTTATTAGTGTTTCAGCACACGGTGCCTCCTTCAGGGTTTTATTAGTGTTTCAGCACACGGTGCCTCCTTCAGGGTTTTATTAGTGTTTCAGCGCACGGTGCCTCCTTCAGGGTTGAAGAAGTGTTTCAGCACACGGTGCCTCCTTCAGGGTTGAAGAAGTGTTTCAGCCCCGGTGCCTCCTTCAGGGTTTTAGAAGTGTTTCAGCACACGGTGCCTCCTTCAGGGTTTTAGAAGTGTTTCAGCGCACGGTGCCTCCTTCAGGGTTTTATTAGTGTTTCAGCACACGGTGCCTCCTTCAGGGTTTTATTAGTGTTTCAGAGCACGGTGCCTCCTTCAGGGTTTTAGAAGTGTTTCAGCCCACGGTGCCTCCTTCAGGGTTTTAGTAGTGTTTCAGAGCACGGTGCCTCCTTCAGGGTTTTAGAAGTGTTTCAGCACACGGTGCCTCCTTCAGGGTTTTAGTAGTGTTTCAGAGCACGGTGCCTCCTTCAGGGTTTTAGAAGTGTTTCAGCACACGGTGCCTCCTTCAGGGTTTTAGAAGTGTTTCAGCACACGGTGCCTCCTTCAGGGTTTTAGAAGTGTTTCAGCACACGGTGCCTCCTTCAGGGTTTTATTAGTGTTTCAGCACACGGTGCCTCCTTCAGGGTTTTATTAGTGTTTCAGCACACGGTGCCTCCTTCAGGGTTTTATTAGTGTTTCAGCGCACGGTGCCTCCTTCAGGGTTGAAGAAGTGTTTCAGCACACGGTGCCTCCTTCAGGGTTGAAGAAGTGTTTCAGCCCCGGTGCCTCCTTCAGGGTTTTAGAAGTGTTTCAGCACACGGTGCCTCCTTCAGGGTTTTAGAAGTGTTTCAGCGCACGGTGCCTCCTTCAGGGTTTTATTAGTGTTTCAGCACACGGTGCCTCCTTCAGGGTTTTATTAGTGTTTCAGAGCACGGTGCCTCCTTCAGGGTTTTAGAAGTGTTTCAGCCCACGGTGCCTCCTTCAGGGTTTTAGTAGTGTTTCAGAGCACGGTGCCTCCTTCAGGGTTTTAGAAGTGTTTCAGCACACGGTGCCTCCTTCAGGGTTTTAGAAGTGTTTCAGCACACGGTGCCTCCTTCAGGGTTTTAGAAGTGTTTCAGCACACGGTGCCTCCTTCAGGGTTTTATTAGTGTTTCAGCACACGGTGCCTCCTTCAGGGTTTTATTAGTGTTTCAGCACACGGTGCCTCCTTCAGGGTTTTATTAGTGTTTCAGAGCACGGTGCCTCCTTCAGGGTTGAAGAAGTGTTTCAGCACACGGTGCCTCCTTCAGGGTTGAAGAAGTGTTTCAGCCCACGGTGCCTCCTTCAGGGTTTTAGAAGTGTTTCAGCACACGGTGCCTCCTTCAGGGTTTTAGAAGTGTTTCAGCACACGGTGCCTCCTTCAGGGTTTTATTAGTGTTTCAGCACACGGTGCCTCCTTCAGGGTTTTAGAAGTGTTTCAGCACACGGTGCCTCCTTCAGGGTTGAAGAAGTGTTTCAGCACACGGTGCCTCCTTCAGGGTTTTAGTAGTGTTTCAGAGCACGGTGCCTCCTTCAGGGTTTTAGAAGTGTTTCAGCACACGGTGCCTCCTTCAGGGTTTTAGAAGTGTTTCAGCACACGGTGCCTCCTTCAGGGTTGAAGAAGTGTTTCAGCGCACGGTGCCTCCTTCAGGGTTTTAGAAGTGTTTCAGCACACGGTGCCTCCTTCAGGGTTTTAGAAGTGTTTCAGCGCACGGTGCCTCCTTCAGGGTTTTAGAAGTGTTTCAGAGCACGGTGCCTCCTTCAGGGTTTTAGAAGTGTTTCAGCACACGGTGCCTCCTTCAGGGTTTTAGAAGTGTTTCAGCACACGGTGCCTCCTTCAGGGTTTTAAGAAGTGTTTCAGCGCACGGTGCCTCCTTCAGGGTTTTAGAAGTGTTTCAGCACACGGTGCCTCCTTCAGGGTTTTAGAAGTGTTTCAGCGCACGGTGCCTCCTTCAGGGTTTTAGAAGTGTTTCAGCACACGGTGCCTCCTTCAGGGTTTTAGTAGTGTTTCAGAGCACGGTGCCTCCTTCAGGGTTTTAGAAGTGTTTCAGCACACGGTGCCTCCTTCAGGGTTTTAGAAGTGTTTCAGCGCACGGTGCCTCCTTCAGGGTTTTAGAAGTGTTTCAGCACACGGTGCCTCCTTCAGGGTTTTAGTAGTGTTTCAGAGCACGGTGCCTCCTTCAGGGTTTTAGAAGTGTTTCAGCGCACGGTGCCTCCTTCAGGGTTTTAGAAGTGTTTCAGCACACGGTGCCTCCTTCAGGGTTGAAGAAGTGTTTCAGCACACGGTGCCTCCTTCAGGGGTTTAGAAGTGTTTCAGCACACGGTGCCTCCTTCAGGGTTTTAGAAGTGTTTCAGAGCACGGTGCCTCCTTCAGGGTTTTAGAAGTGTTTCAGCACACGGTGCCTCCTTCAGGGTTGTAGAAGTGTTTCAGCACACGCTGCCTCCTGCAGGGTTTTAGAAGTGTTTCAGCACACAGTGCCTCCTTCAGGGTTTTAGAAGTGTTTCAGCACACGGTGCCTCCTTCAGGGTTTTAGAAGTGTTTCAGCACACGGTGCCTCCTTCAGGGTTTTAGAAGTGTTTCAGCACACGGTGCCTCCTTCAGGGTTTTAGAAGTGTTTCAGCCCACGGTGCCTCCTTCAGGGTTTTAGAAGTGTTTCAGCACACGGTGCCTCCTTCAGGGTTTTAGAAGTGTTTCAGCACACGGTGCCTCCTTCAGGGTTTTAGAAGTGTTTCAGAGCACGGTGCCTCCTTCAGGGTTTTAGAAGTGTTTCAGCGCACGGTGCCTACTTCAGGGTTTTAGAAGTGTTTCAGCACACGGTGCCTCCTTCAGGGTTGAAGAAGTGTTTCAGCACACGGTGCCTCCTTCAGGGGTTTAGAAGTGTTTCAGAGCACGGTGCCTCCTTCAGGGTTTTAGAAGTGTTTCAGCGCACGGTGCCTCCTTCAGGGAAGTGTTTCAGCACACGGTGCCTCCTTCAGGGTTTTAGTTTCAGCACACAGTGCCTCCTTCAGGGTTTTAGAAGTGTTTCAGAGCACGGTGCCTCCTTCAGGGTTTTAGAAGTGTTTCAGAGCACGGTGCCTCCTTCAGGGTTTTAGAAGTGTTTCAGCACACGGTGCCTCCTTCAGGGTTTTAGAAGTGTTTCAGCACACGGTGCCTCCTTCAGGGTTTTAGAAGTGTTTCAGCGCACGGTGCCTCCTTCAGGGTTTTAGAAGTGTTTCAGCACACGGTGCCTCCTTCAGGGTTTTAGAAGTGTTTCAGCGCACGGTGCCTCCTTCAGGGTTTTAGAAGTGTTTCAGCACACGGTGCCTCCTTCAGGGTTTTAGTAGTGTTTCAGAGCACGGTGCCTCCTTCAGGGTTTTAGAAGTGTTTCAGCACACGGTGCCTCCTTCAGGGTTTTAGAAGTGTTTCAGCGCACGGTGCCTCCTTCAGGGTTTTAGAAGTGTTTCAGCACACGGTGCCTCCTTCAGGGTTTTAGTAGTGTTTCAGAGCACGGTGCCTCCTTCAGGGTTTTAGAAGTGTTTCAGCGCACGGTGCCTCCTTCAGGGTTTTAGAAGTGTTTCAGCACACGGTGCCTCCTTCAGGGTTGAAGAAGTGTTTCAGCGCACGGTGCCTCCTTCAGGGGTTTAGGGTTTTAGGGTTTTAGAAGTGTTTCAGCGCACGGTGCCTCCTTCAGGGTTTTAGAAGTGTTTCAGCCCACGGTGCCTCCTTCAGGGTTTTAGAAGTGTTTCAGCACACGCTGCCTCCTGCAGGGTTTTAGAAGTGTTTCAGCACACGGTGCCTCCTTCAGGGTTTTAGAAGTGTTTCAGAGCACGGTGCCTCCTTCAGGGTTTTAGAAGTGTTTCAGCACACGGTGCCTCCTTCAGGGTTGTAGAAGTGTTTCAGCACACGCTGCCTCCTGCAGGGTTTTAGAAGTGTTTCAGCACACAGTGCCTCCTTCAGGGTTTTAGAAGTGTTTCAGCACACGGTGCCTCCTTCAGGGTTTTAGAAGTGTTTCAGTGTTTTTTAGAAGTGTTTCAGCACACGGTGCCTCCTTCAGGGTTTTAGAAGTGTTTCAGAGCACGGTGCCTCCTTCAGGGTTTTAGAAGTGTTTCAGCACATGGTGCCTCCTTCAGGGTTTTAGAAGTGTTTCAGCACACGGTGCCTCCTTCAGGGTTGAAGAAGTGTTTCAGCACACGGTGCCTCCTTCAGGGGTTTAGCAGAGCACGGTGCCTCCTTCAGGGTTTTAGAAGTGTTTCAGCGCACGGTGCCTCCTTCAGGGTTTTAGAAGTGTTTCAGCACACGGTGCCTCCTTCAGGGTTTTAGAAGTGTTTCAGCACACGGTGCCTCCTTCAGGGTTTTAGAAGTGTTTCAGCACACAGTGCCTCCTTCAGGGTTTTAGAAGTGTTTCAGAGCACGGTGCCTCCTTCAGGGTTTTAGAAGTGTTTCAGCGCACGGTGCCTCCTTCAGGGTTTTAGAAGTGTTTCAGCACACGGTGCCTCCTTCAGGGTTTTAGAAGTGTTTCAGCACACCGTGCCTCCTTCAGGGTTTTAGAAGTGTTTCAGCGCACGGTGCCTCCTTCAGGGTTTTAGAAGTGTTTCAGCACACGGTGCCTCCTTCAGGGTTGAAGAAGTGTTTCAGCACACGGTGCCTCCTTCAGGGTTTTAGAAGTGTTTCAGAGCACGGTGCCTCCTTCAGGGTTTTAGAAGTGTTTCAGCCCCGGTGCCTCCTTCAGGGTTTTAGAAGTGTTTCAGCACACGATGCCTCCTTCAGGGTTTTAGAAGTGTTTCAGCGCACGGTGCCTCCTTCAGGGTTTTAGAAGTGTTTCAGCACACGGTGCCTCCTTCAGGGTTTTAGAAGTGTTTCAGCACACGGTGCCTCCTTCAGGGTTTTAGAAGTGTTTCAGCACACGGTGCCTCCTTCAGGGTTTTATTAGTGTTTCAGCACACGGTGCCTCCTTCAGGGTTTTATTAGTGTTTCAGCACACGGTGCCTCCTTCAGGGTTTTATTAGTGTTTCAGAGCACGGTGCCTCCTTCAGGGTTGAAGAAGTGTTTCAGCCCCCGGTGCCTCCTTCAGGGTTTTAGAAGTGTTTCAGCACACGGTGCCTCCTTCAGGGTTTTAGAAGTGTTTCAGCGCACGGTGCCTCCTTCAGGGTTTTATTAGTGTTTCAGCACACGGTGCCTCCTTCAGGGTTTTATTAGTGTTTCAGCGCACGGTGCCTCCTTCAGGGTTTTAGAAGTGTTTCAGCCCACGGTGCCTCCTTCAGGGTTTTAGAAGTGTTTCAGCACACGGTGCCTCCTTCAGGGTTTTAGTAGTGTTTCAGCTCACGGTGCCTCCTTCAGGGTTTTAGAAGTGTTTCAGCACACGGTGCCTCCTTCAGGGTTTTAGAAGTGTTTCAGCACACGGTGCCTCCTTCAGGGTTTTAGAAGTGTTTCAGCACACGGTGCCTCCTGCAGGGTTTTAGAAGTGTTTCAGCACACGGTGCCTCCTTCAGGGTTTTAGAAGTGTTTCAGCACACGGTGCCTCCTTCAGGGTTTTAGAAGTGTTTCAGCGCACGGTGCCTTTCAGGGTTTTAGAAGTGTTTCAGCACACGGTGCCTCCTTCAGGGTTTTAGAAGTGTTTCAGCACACGGTGCCTCCTGCAGGGTTTTAGAAGTGTTTCAGCACACGGTGCCTCCTGCAGGGTTTTAGAAGTGTTTCAGCACACGGTGCCTCCTTCAGGGTTTTAGAAGTGTTTCAGCACACGGTGCCTCCTTCAGGGTTTTAGAAGTGTTTCAGCGCACGGTGCCTCCTTCAGGGTTTTAGAAGTGTTTCAGCACACGGTGCCTCCTTCAGGGTTTTAGAAGTGTTTCAGCACACGGTGCCTCCTTCAGGGTTTTAGAAGTGTTTCAGCACACGGTGCCTCCTTCAGGGTTTTAGAAGTGTTTCAGCACACGGTGCCTCCTGCTTTTAGAAGTGTTTCAGCACACGGTTTTTTTAGAAGTGTTTCAGCACACGGTGCCTCCTTCAGGGTTTTAGAAGTGTTTCAGAGCACGGTGCCTCCTTCAGGGTTTTAGAAGTGTTTCAGCGCACGGTGCCTACTTCAGGGTTTTAGAAGTGTTTCAGCACACGGTGCCTCCTTCAGGGTTGAAGAAGTGTTTCAGCACACGGTGCCTCCTTCAGGGGTTTAGAAGTGTTTCAGAGCACGGTGCCTCCTTCAGGGTTTTAGAAGTGTTTCAGCACACGGTGCCTCCTTCAGGGTTTTAGAAGTGTTTCAGCACACGGTGCCTCCTTCAGGGTTTTAGAAGTGTTTCAGCACACAGTGCCTCCTTCAGGGTTTTAGAAGTGTTTCAGAGCACGGTGCCTCCTTCAGGGTTTTAGAAGTGTTTCAGAGCACGGTGCCTCCTTCAGGGTTTTAGAAGTGTTTCAGCACACGGTGCCTCCTTCAGGGTTTTAGAAGTGTTTCAGTGCCTCCTTCAGGGTTGAAGAAGTGTTTCAGCGCACGGTGCCTCCTTCAGGGTTTTAGAAGTGTTTCAGCACACGGTGCCTCCTTCAGGGTTTTAGAAGTGTTTCAGCGCACGGTGCCTCCTTCAGGGTTTTAGAAGTGTTTCAGCACACGGTGCCTCCTTCAGGGTTTTAGTAGCGTTTCAGAGCACGGTGCCTCCTTCAGGGTTTTAGAAGTGTTTCAGCACACGGTGCCTCCTTCAGGGTTTTAGAAGTGTTTCAGCGCACGGTGCCTCCTTCAGGGTTTTAGAAGTGTTTCAGCACACGGTGCCTCCTTCAGGGTTTTAGTAGTGTTTCAGAGCACGGTGCCTCCTTCAGGGTTTTAGAAGTGTTTCAGCGCACGGTGCCTCCTTCAGGGTTTTAGTGTTTCAGCACACGGTGCCTCCTTCAGGGTTGAAGAAGTGTTTCAGCACACGGTGCCTCCTTCAGGGTTTTGTTTCAGAGCACGTGCCTCCTTCAGGGTTTTAGAAGTGTTTCAGCGCACGGTGCCTCCTTCAGGGTTTTAGAAGTGTTTCAGCACACGGTGCCTCCTTCAGGGTTTTAGAAGTGTTTCAGCACACGGTGCCTCCTTCAGGGTTTTAGAAGTGTTTCAGCACACAGTGCCTCCTTCAGGGTTTTAGAAGTGTTTCAGAGCACGGTGCCTCCTTCAGGGTTTTAGAAGTGTTTCAGCACACGGTGCCTCCTTCAGGGTTTTAGAAGTGTTTCAGCACACGGTGCCTCCTTCAGGGTTTTAGAAGTGTTTCAGCACACGGTGCCTCCTTCAGGGTTTTAGAAGTGTTTCAGCACACGGTGCCTCCTTTTTAGAAGTGTTTCAGCACACGGTGCCTCCTTCAGGGTTTTAGAAGTGTTTCAGAGCACGGTGCCTCCTTCAGGGTTTTAGAAGTGTTTCAGCGCACGGTGCCTCCTTCAGGGTTTTAGAAGTGTTTCAGCACACGGTGCCTCCTTCAGGGTTGAAGAAGTGTTTCAGCACACGGTGCCTCCTTCAGGGGTTTAGAAGTGTTTCAGAGCACGGTGCCTCCTTCAGGGTTTTAGAAGTGTTTCAGCGCACGGTGCCTCCTTCAGGGTTTTAGAAGTGTTTCAGCACACGGTGCCTCCTTCAGGGTTTTAGAAGTGTTTCAGCACACGGTGCCTCCTTCAGGGTTTTAGAAGTGTTTCAGCACACAGTGCCTCCTTCAGGGTTTTAGAAGTGTTTCAGAGCACGGTGCCTCCTTCAGGGTTTTAGAAGTGTTTCAGCACACGGTGCCTCCTTCAGGGTTTTAGAAGTGTTTCAGCACACGGTGCCTCCTTCAGGGTTTTAGAAGTGTTTCAGCACACGGTGCCTCCTTCAGGGTTTTAGAAGTGTTTCAGCGCACGGTGCCTCCTTCAGGGTTTTAGAAGTGTTTCAGCACACGGTGCCTCCTTCAGGGTTGAAGAAGTGTTTCAGCACACGTGCCTCCTTCAGGGGTTTAGAAGTGTTTCAGAGCACGGTGCCTCCTTCAGGGTTTTAGAAGTGTTTCAGCCCACGGTGCCTCCTTCAGGGTTTTAGAAGTGTTTCAGCACACGATGCCTCCTTCAGGGTTTTAGAAGTGTTTCAGCGCACGGTGCCTCCTTCAGGGTTTTAGAAGTGTTTCAGCACACGGTGCCTCCTTCAGGGTTTTAGAAGTGTTTCAGCACACGGTGCCTCCTTCAGGGTTTTAGAAGTGTTTCAGCACACGGTGCCTCCTTCAGGGTTTTATTAGTGTTTCAGCACACGGTGCCTCCTTCAGGGTTTTATTAGTGGCACACGGTGCCTTTCAGGGTTTTATTAGTGTTTCAGAGCACGGTGCCTCCTTCAGGGTTTTGCCTCCTTCAGGGTTGAAGAAGTGTTTCAGCCCCGGTGCCTCCTTCAGGGTTTTAGAAGTGTTTCAGCACACGGTGCCTCCTTCAGGGTTTTAGAAGTGTTTCAGCGCACGGTGCCTCCTTCAGGGTTTTATTAGTGTTTCAGCACACGGTGCCTCCTTCAGGGTTTTATTAGTGTTTCAGAGCACGGTGCCTCCTTCAGGGTTTTAGAAGTGTTTCAGCACGGTGCCTCCTTCAGGGTTTTAGTAGTGTTTCAGAGCACGGTGCCTCCTTCAGGGTTTTAGAAGTGTTTCAGCGCACGGTGCCTCCTTCAGGGTTTTAGAAGTGTTTCAGCACACGGTGCCTCCTTCAGGGTTTTAGAAGTGTTTCAGCACACGGTGCCTCCTTCAGGGTTTTAGAAGTGTTTCAGCACACGGTGCCTCCTTCAGGGTTTTATTAGTGTTTCAGCACACGGTGCCTCCTTCAGGGTTTTATTAGTGTTTCAGCACACGGTGCCTCCTTCAGGGTTTTATTAGTGTTTCAGCACACGGTGCCTCCTTCAGGGTTTTTTCAGCACACGTGTCCTTCAGGGTTGAAGAAGTGTTTCAGCCCCCGGTGCCTCCTTCAGGGTTTTAGAAGTGTTTCAGCACACGGTGCCTCCTTCAGGGTTTTAGAAGTGTTTCAGCGCACGGTGCCTCCTTCAGGGTTTTATTAGTGTTTCAGCACACGGTGCCTCCTTCAGGGTTTTATTAGTGTTTCAGAGCACGGTGCCTCCTTCAGGGTTTTAGAAGTGTTTCAGCCCACGGTGCCTCCTTCAGGGTTTTAGTAGTGTTTCAGAGCACGGTGCCTCCTTCAGGGTTTTAGAAGTGTTTCAGCACACGGTGCCTCCTTCAGGGTTGAAGAAGTGTTTCAGCGCACGGTGCCTCCTTCAGGGTTTTAGAAGTGTTTCAGCACACGGTGCCTCCTTCAGGGTTTTAGAAGTGTTTCAGCGCACGGTGCCTCCTTCAGGGTTTTAGAAGTGTTTCAGCACACGGTGCCTCCTTCAGGGTTTTAGTAGTGTTTCAGAGCACGGTGCCTCCTTCAGGGTTTTAGAAGTGTTTCAGCACACGGTGCCTCCTTCAGGGTTTTAGAAGTGTTTCAGCGCACGGTGCCTCCTTCAGGGTTTTAGAAGTGTTTCAGCACACGGTGCCTCCTTCAGGGTTTTAGAAGTGTTTCAGAGCACGGTGCCTCCTTCAGGGTTTTAGAAGTGTTTCAGCGCACGGTGCCTCCTTCAGGGTTTTAGAAGTGTTTCAGCACACGGTGCCTCCTTCAGGGTTTTTAGAAGTGTTTCAGCACACGGTGCCTCCTTCAGGGTTTTAGAAGTGTTTCAGCACACGGTGCCTCCTTCAGGGTTTTAGAAGTGTTTCAGCACACGGTGCCTCCTTCAGGGTTTTAGAAGTGTTTCAGCACACAGTGCCTCCTTCAGGGTTTTAGAAGTGTTTCAGAGCACGGTGCCTCCTTCAGGGTTTTAGAAGTGTTTCAGCACACGGTGCCTCCTTCAGGGTTTTAGAAGTGTTTCAGCACACGGTGCCTCCTTCAGGGTTTTAGAAGTGTTTCAGCACACGGTGCCTCCTTCAGGGTTTTAGAAGTGTTTCAGAGCACGGTGCCTCCTTCAGGGTTTTAGAAGTGTTTCAGCGCACGGTGCCTCCTTCAGGGTTTTAGAAGTGTTTCAGCACACGGTGCCTCCTTCAGGGTTGAAGAAGTTTTCAGCACACGTGTCCTTCAGGGGTTTAGAAGTGTTTCAGAGCACGGTGCCTCCTTCAGGGTTTTAGAAGTGTTTCAGCGCACGGTGCCTCCTTCAGGGTTTTAGAAGTGTTTCAGCACACGGTGCCTCCTTCAGGGTTTTAGAAGTGTTTCAGCACACGGTGCCTCCTTCAGGGTTTTAGAAGTGTTTCAGCACACAGTGCCTCCTTCAGGGTTTTAGAAGTGTTTCAGCAGCACGGTGCCTCCTTCAGGGTTTTAGAAGTGTTTCAGCGCACGGTGCCTCCTTCAGGGTTTTAGAAGTGTTTCAGCACACGGTGCCTCCTTCAGGGTTTTAGAAGTGTTTCAGCACACCGTGCCTCCTTCAGGGTTTTAGAAGTGTTTCAGCGCACGGTGCCTCCTTCAGGGTTTTAGAAGTGTTTCAGCACACGGTGCCTCCTTCAGGGTTGAAGAAGTGTTTCAGCCCTCCTTCAGGGTTTTAGAAGTGTTTCAGAGCACGGTGCCTCCTTCAGGGTTTTAGAAGTGTTTCAGCGCACGGTGCCTCCTTCAGGGTTTTAGAAGTGTTTCAGCACACGGTGCCTCCTTCAGGGTTTTAGAAGTGTTTCAGCGCACGGTGCCTCCTTCAGGGTTTTAGAAGTGTTTCAGCACACGGTGCCTCCTTCAGGGTTTTAGAAGTGTTTCAGGGTTTTAGAAGTGTTTCACGGTGCCTCCTTCAGGGTTTTAGAAGTGTTTCAGCACACGGTGCCTCCTTCAGGGTTTTAGAAGTGTTTCAGCACACGGTGCCTCCTTCAGGGTTTTATTAGTGTTTCAGCACACGGTGCCTCCTTCAGGGTTTTAGAGTGTTTCAGCACACGGTGCCTCCTTCAGGGTTTTAAGAAGTGTTTCAGCACACGGTGCCTCCTTCAGGGTTTTGGAAGTGTTTCAGCCCCGGTGCCTCCTTCAGGGTTTTAGAAGTGTTTCAGCACACGGTGCCTCCTTCAGGGTTTTAGAAGTGTTTCAGCGCACGGTGCCTCCTTCAGGGTTTTCAGCACACGTGTTTCAGGGTTTTATTAGTGTTTCGCACGGTGCCTCCTTCAGGGTTTTAGAAGTGTTTCAGCGCACGGTGCCTCCTTCAGGGTTTTAGAAGTGTTTCAGCGCACGGTGCCTCCTTCAGGGTTTTAGGGTGTTTCAGCACACGGTGCCTCCTTCAGGGTTTAGAAGTGTTTCAGCCCCGGTGCCTCCTTCAGGGTTTTAGAAGTGTTTCAGCGCACGGTGCCTCCTTCAGGGTTTTAGAAGTGTTTCAGCGCACGGTGCCTCCTTCAGGGTTTTAGAAGTGTTTCAGCGCACGGTGCCTCCTTCAGGGTTTTAGAAGTGTTTCAGCGCACGGTGCCTCCTTCAGGGTTTTAGAAGTGTTTCAGCACACGGTGCCTCCTTCAGGGTTTTAGAAGTGTTTCAGCAGCACGGTGCCTCCTTCAGGGTTTTAGAAGTGTTTCAGCACGGTGCCTCCTTCAGGGTTTTAGAAGTGTTTCAGCACACGGTGCCTCCTTCAGGGTTTTATTAGTGTTTCAGGGTTTTAGAAGTGTTTCAGAGCACGGTGCCTCCTTCAGGGTTTTAGAAGTGTTTCAGCACACGGTGCCTCCTTCAGGGTTTTAGAAGTGTTTCAGCACACGGTGCCTCCTTCAGGGTTTTAGAAGTGTTTCAGCCACGGTGCCTCCTTCAGGGTTTTAGTAGTGTTTCAGAGCACGGTGCCTCCTTCAGGGTTTTAGAAGTGTTTCAGCACACGGTGCCTCCTTCAGGGTTTTAGAAGTGTTTCAGCACACGGTGCCTCCTTCAGGGTTTTAGAAGTGTTTCAGCGCACGGTGCCTCCTTCAGGGTTTTAGAAGTGTTTCAGCACACGGTGCCTCCTTCAGGGTTTTAGAAGTGTTTCAGCGCACGGTGCCTCCTTCAGGGTTTTAGAAGTGTTTCAGAGCACGGTGCCTCCTTCAGGGTTTTAGAAGTGTTTCAGCACACGGTGCCTCCTTCAGGGTTTTAGAAGTGTTTCAGCGCACGGTGCCTCCTTCAGGGTTTTAGAAGTGTTTCAGCACACGGTGCCTCCTTCAGGGTTTTAGAAGTGTTTCAGCGCACGGTGCCTCCTTCAGGGTTTTAGAAGTGTTTCAGCACACGGTGCCTCCTTCAGGGTTTTAGTAGTGTTTCAGCACACGGTGCCTCCTTCAGGGTTTTAGAAGTGTTTCAGCACACGGTGCCTCCTTCAGGGTTTTAGAAGTGTTTCAGCACACAGCACACGTGCCTCCTTCAGGGTTTTAGAAGTGTTTCAGAGCACGGTGCCTCCTTCAGGGTTTTAGAAGTGTTTCAGCGCACGGTGCCTCCTTCAGGGTTTTAGAAGTGTTTCAGCACACGGTGCCTCCTTCAGGGTTTTAGAAGTGTTTCAGCACACGGTGCCTCCTTCAGGGTTTTAGAAGTGTTTCAGCACACGGTGCCTCCTTCAGGGTTTTAGAAGTGTTTCAGCACACGGTGCCTCCTTCAGGGTTTTAGAAGTGTTTCAGTGCCTCCTTCAGGGTTTAAGAAGTGTTTCAGCGCACGGTGCCTCCTTCAGGGTTTTAGAAGTGTTTCAGCGCACGGTGCCTCCTTCAGGGTTTTAGAAGTGTTTCAGCACACGGTGCCTCCTTCAGGGTTTTAGAAGTGTTTCAGCACACGGTGCCTCCTTCAGGGTTTTAGAAGTGTTTCAGCACACGGTGCCTCCTTCAGGGTTTTAGAAGTGTTTCAGCACACGGTGCCTCCTTCAGGGTTTTAGAAGTGTTTCAGCACACGGTGCCTCCTTCAGGGTTTTAGAAGTGTTTCAGCACACGGTGCCTCCTTCAGGGTTTTAGAAGTGTTTCAGCGCACGGTGCCTCCTTCAGGGTTTTAGAAGTGTTTCAGCGCACGGTGCCTCCTTCAGGGTTTTAGAAGTGTTTCAGCACACGGTGCCTCCTTCAGGGTTTTAGAAGTGTTTCAGCACACGGTGCCTCCTTCAGGGTTTTAGAAGTGTTTCAGCACACGGTGCCTCCTTCAGGGTTTTAGAAGTGTTTCAGCACACGGTGCCTCCTTCAGGGTTTTATTAGTGTTTCAGCACACGGTGCCTCCTTCAGGGTTTTATAAGTGTTTCAGCACACGGTGCCTCCTTCAGGGTTTTAGAAGTGTTTCAGCACACGGTGCCTCCTTCAGGGTTTTATTAGTGTTTCAGAGCACGGTGCCTTTCAGGGTTTTAGAAGTGTTTCAGCACACGGTGCCTCCTTCAGGGTTTTAGAAGTGTTTCAGCACACGGTGCCTCCTTCAGGGTTTTAGAAGTGTTTCAGCACACAGTGCCTCCTTCAGGGTTTTAGAAGTGTTTCAGAGCACGGTGCCTCCTTCAGGGTTTTAGAAGTGTTTCAGCGCACGGTGCCTCCTTCAGGGTTTTAGAAGTGTTTCAGCACACGGTGCCTCCTTCAGGGTTTTAGAAGTGTTTCAGCACACGGTGCCTCCTTCAGGGTTTTAGAAGTGTTTCAGCGCACGGTGCCTCCTTCAGGGTTTTAGAAGTGTTTCAGCACACGGTGCCTCCTTCAGGGTTTAAGAAGTGTTTCAGCACACGGTGCCTCCTTCAGGGTTTTAGAAGTGTTTCAGAGCACGGTGCCTCCTTCAGGGTTTTAGAAGTGTTTCAGCCCCCGGTGCCTCCTTCAGGGTTTTAGAAGTGTTTCAGCACACGGTGCCTCCTTCAGGGTTTTAGAAGTGTTTCAGCGCACGGTGCCTCCTTCAGGGTTTTAGAAGTGTTTCAGCGCACGGTGCCTCCTTCAGGGTTTTAGAAGTGTTTCAGCACACGGTGCCTCCTTCAGGGTTTTAGAAGTGTTTCAGCACACGGTGCCTCCTTCAGGGTTTTAGAAGTGTTTCAGCACACGGTGCCTCCTTCAGGGTTTTATTAGTGTTTCAGCACACGGTGCCTCCTTCAGGGTTTTATTAGTGTTTCAGAGCACGGTGCCTCCTTCAGGGTTTAAGAAGTGTTTCAGCACACGGTGCCTCCTTCAGGGTTTAAGAAGTGTTTCAGCCCCCGGTGCCTCCTTCAGGGTTTTAGAAGTGTTTCAGCACACGGTGCCTCCTTCAGGGTTTTAGAAGTGTTTCAGCGCACGGTGCCTCCTTCAGGGTTTTATTAGTGTTTCAGCACACGGTGCCTCCTTCAGGGTTTTATTAGTGTTTCAGCACACGGTGCCTCCTTCAGGGTTTTAGTGTTTCAGCACACGGTGCCTCCTTCAGGGTTTTAGAAGTGTTTCAGCACACGGTGCCTCCTTCAGGGTTTTAGAAGTGTTTCAGCACACGGTGCCTCCTTCAGGGTTTTAGAAGTGTTTCAGCACACGGTGCCTCCTTCAGGGTTTTAGAAGTGTTTCAGCGCACGGTGCCTCCTTCAGGGTTTTAGAAGTGTTTCAGCACACGGTGCCTCCTTCAGGGTTGAAGAAGTGTTTCAGCACACGGTGCCTCCTTCAGGGTTTTAGAAGTGTTTCAGCACACGGTGCCTCCTTCAGGGTTTTAGAAGTGTTTCAGCACACGGTGCCTCCTTCAGGGTTTTAGAAGTGTTTCAGCCCCCGGTGCCTCCTTCAGGGTTTTAGAAGTGTTTCAGCACACGGTGCCTCCTTCAGGGTTTTAGAAGTGTTTCAGCCCACGGTGCCTCCTTCAGGGTTTTAGAAGTGTTTCAGCGGTGCCTCCTTCAGGGTTTTAGAAGTGTTTCAGCACACAGTGCCTCCTTCAGGGTTTTAGAAGTGTTTCAGCGCACGGTGCCTCCTTCAGGGTTTTAGAAGTGTTTCAGCACACGGTGCCTCCTTCAGGGTTTTAGAAGTGTTTCAGCACACGGTGCCTCCTTCAGGGTTTTAGAAGTGTTTCAGCACACGGTGCCTCCTTCAGGGTTTTATTAGTGTTTCAGCACACGGTGCCTCCTTCAGGGTTTTATTAGTGTTTCAGCACACGGTGCCTCCTTCAGGGTTTTATTAGTGTTTCAGAGCACGGTGCCTCCTTCAGGGTTTTGAAGTGTTTCAGCACACGGTGCCTCCTTCAGGGTTTTAAGAAGTGTTTCAGCCCCGGTGCCTCCTTCAGGGTTTTAGAAGTGTTTCAGCACACGGTGCCTCCTTCAGGGTTTTAGAAGTGTTTCAGCGCACGGTGCCTCCTTCAGGGTTTTATTAGTGTTTCAGCACACGGTGCCTCCTTCAGGGTTTTTAGTGTTTCAGAGCACGGTGCCTCCTTCAGGGTTTTATTAGTGTTTCAGCCCACGGTGCCTCCTTCAGGGTTTTAGTAGTGTTTCAGAGCACGGTGCCTCCTTCAGGGTTTTAGAAGTGTTTCAGCACACGGTGCCTCCTTCAGGGTTTTAGAAGTGTTTCAGCACACGGTGCCTCCTTCAGGGTTTTAGAAGTGTTTCAGCGCACGGTGCCTCCTTCAGGGTTTTAGAAGTGTTTCAGCACACGGTGCCTCCTTCAGGGTTTTAGAAGTGTTTCAGCGCACGGTGCCTCCTTCAGGGTTTTAGAAGTGTTTCAGAGCACGGTGCCTCCTTCAGGGTTTTAGAAGTGTTTCAGCACACGGTGCCTCCTTCAGGGTTTTAGAAGTGTTTCAGCACACGGTGCCTCCTTCAGGGTTGAAGAAGTGTTTCAGCGCACGGTGCCTCCTTCAGGGTTTTAGAAGTGTTTCAGCACACGGTGCCTCCTTCAGGGTTTTAGAAGTGTTTCAGCGCACGGTGCCTCCTTCAGGGTTTTAGAAGTGTTTCAGCACACGGTGCCTCCTTCAGGGTTTTAGTAGTGTTTCAGAGCACGGTGCCTCCTTCAGGGTTTTAGAAGTGTTTCAGAGCACGGTGCCTCCTTCAGGGTTTTAGAAGTGTTTCAGCGCACGGTGCCTCCTTCAGGGTTTTAGAAGTGTTTCAGCACACGGTGCCTCCTTCAGGGTTTTAGAAGTGTTTCAGCACACGGTGCCTCCTTCAGGGTTTAGAAGTGTTTCAGAGCACGGTGCCTCCTTCAGGGTTTTAGAAGTGTTTCAGCGCACGGTGCCTCCTTCAGGGTTTTAGAAGTGTTTCAGCACACGGTGCCTCCTTCAGGGTTTTAGAAGTGTTTCAGCACACGGTGCCTCCTTCAGGGTTTTAGAAGTGTTTCAGCACACGGTGCCTCCTTCAGGGTTTTAGAAGTGTTTCAGCACACGATGCCTCCTTCAGGGTTTTAGAAGTGTTTCAGCGCACGGTGCCTCCTTCAGGGTTTTAGAAGTGTTTCAGCACACGGTGCCTCCTTCAGGGTTTTAGAAGTGTTTCAGCACACGGTGCCTCCTTCAGGGTTTTAGAAGTGTTTCAGCACACGGTGCCTCCTTCAGGGTTTTAGAAGTGTTTCAGCACACGGTGCCTCCTTCAGGGTTTTAGAAGTGTTTCAGAGCACGGTGCCTCCTTCAGGGTTTTAGAAGTGTTTCAGCGCACGGTGCCTCCTTCAGGGTTTTAGAAGTGTTTCAGCACACGGTGCCTCCTTCAGGGTTTAGAAGTGTTTCAGCACACGGTGCCTCCTTCAGGGTTTTAGAAGTGTTTCAGAGCACGGTGCCTCCTTCAGGGTTTTAGAAGTGTTTCAGCGCACGGTGCCTCCTTCAGGGTTTTAGAAGTGTTTCAGCACACGGTGCCTCCTTCAGGGCTGAAGAAGTGTTTCAGCCTCCTCCTTCAGGGTTTTAGAAGTGTTTCAGCACACAGTGCCTCCTTCAGGGTTTTAGAAGTGTTTCAGCGCACGGTGCCTCCTTCAGGGTTTTATTAGTGTTTCAGCACACGGTGCCTCCTTCAGGGTTTTATTAGTGTTTCAGCAGCACGGTGCCTCCTTCAGGGTTTTATTAGTGTTTCAGCCCACGGTGCCTCCTTCAGGGTTTTAGTAGTGTTTCAGAGCACGGTGCCTCCTTCAGGGTTTTAGAAGTGTTTCAGCACACGGTGCCTCCTTCAGGGTTTTAGAAGTGTTTCAGCACACGGTGCCTCCTTCAGGGTTGAAGAAGTGTTTCAGCGCACGGTGCCTCCTTCAGGGTTTTAGAAGTGTTTCAGCACACGGTGCCTCCTTCAGGGTTTTAGAAGTGTTTCAGCGCACGGTGCCTCCTTCAGGGTTTTAGAAGTGTTTCAGAGCACGGTGCCTCCTTCAGGGTTTTAGAAGTGTTTCAGCACATGGTGCCTCCTTCAGGGTTTTAGAAGTGTTTCAGCACACGGTGCCTCCTTCAGGGTTTTAGAAGTGTTTCAGCGCACGGTGCCTCCTTCAGGGTTTTAGAAGTGTTTCAGAGCACGGTGCCTCCTTCAGGGTTTTAGAAGTGTTTCAGCACACGGTGCCTCCTTCAGGGTTTTAGAAGTGTTTCAGCACACGGTGCCTCCTTCAGGGTTTAGAAGTGTTTCAGCGCACGGTGCCTCCTTCAGGGTTTTAGAAGTGTTTCAGCACACGGTGCCTCCTTCAGGGTTTTAGAAGTGTTTCAGCGCACGGTGCCTCCTTCAGGGTTTTAGAAGTGTTTCAGCACACGGTGCCTCCTTCAGGGTTTTAGTAGTGTTTCAGAGCACGGTGCCTCCTTCAGGGTTTTAGAAGTGTTTCAGCACACGGTGCCTCCTTCAGGGTTTTAGCAGCGCACGGTGCCTTCAGGGTTTTAGAAGTGTTTCAGCACACGGTGCCTCCTTCAGGGTTTTAGTAGTGTTTCAGAGCACGGTGCCTCCTTCAGGGTTTTAGAAGTGTTTCAGCCTCCTTCCTTCAGGGTTTTAGAAGTGTTTCAGCACACGGTGCCTCCTTCAGGGTTGAAGAAGTGTTTCAGCACACGGTGCCTCCTTCAGGGAGCACGGTGCCTCCTTCAGGGTTTTAGAAGTGTTTCAGCGCACGGTGCCTCCTTCAGGGTTTTAGAAGTGTTTCAGCACACGGTGCCTCCTTCAGGGTTTTAGAAGTGTTTCAGCACACGGTGCCTCCTTCAGGGTTTTAGAAGTGTTTCAGCACACGGTGCCTCCTTCAGGGTTTTAGAAGTGTTTCAGCACACGATGCCTCCTTCAGGGTTTTAGAAGTGTTTCAGCGCACGGTGCCTCCTTCAGGGTTTTAGAAGTGTTTCAGCACACGGTGCCTCCTTCAGGGTTTTAGAAGTGTTTCAGCCCACGATGCCTCCTTCAGGGTTTTAGAAGTGTTTCAGCACACGGTGCCTCCTGCAGGGTTTTAGAAGTGTTTCAGCACACGGTGCCTCCTTCAGGGTTTTAGAAGTGTTTCAGCCCACGGTGCCTCCTTCAGGGTTTTAGAAGTGTTTCAGCACACCGGTGCCTCCTTCAGGGTTTTAGAAGTGTTTCAGCACACGGTGCCTCCTTCAGGGTTTAAGAAGTGTTTCAGCACACGGTGCCTCCTTCAGGGTTTAGAAGTGTTTCAGAGCACGGTGCCTCCTTCAGGGTTTTAGAAGTGTTTCAGCGCACGGTGCCTCCTTCAGGGTTTTAGAAGTGTTTCAGCACACGGTGCCTCCTTCAGGGTTTTAGAAGTGTTTCAGCACACAGTGCCTCCTTCAGGGTTTTAGAAGTGTTTCAGAGCACGGTGCCTCCTTCAGGGTTTTAGAAGTGTTTCAGCACACGGTGCCTCCTTCAGGGTTTTAGAAGTGTTTCAGCACACGGTGCCTCCTTCAGGGTTTGGAAGTGTTTCAGCCCACGGTGCCTCCTTCAGGGTTTTAGAAGTGTTTCAGCCCACGGTGCCTCCTTCAGGGTTTTAGAAGTGTTTCAGCGCACGGTGCCTCCTTCAGGGTTTTAGAAGTGTTTCAGCGCACGGTGCCTCCTTCAGGGTTTTAGAAGTGTTTCAGCACACAGTGCCTCCTTCAGGGTTTTAGAGTGTTTCAGCGCACGGTGCCTCCTTCAGGGTTTTAGAAGTGTTTCAGGCGCACGGTGCCTCCTTCAGGGTTTTGAAGTGTTTCAGTGCCTCCTTCAGGGTTTTAGAAGTGTTTCAGCCCACGGTGCCTCCTTCAGGGTTTTAGAAGTGTTTCAGCGCACGGTGCCTCCTTCAGGGTTTTAGAAGTGTTTCAGCGCACGGTGCCTCCTTCAGGGTTTTAGAAGTGTTTCAGCACACAGTGCCTCCTTCAGGGTTTTAGAAGTGTTTCAGCGCACGGTGCCTCCTTCAGGGTTTTAGAAGTGTTTCAGAGCACGGTGCCTCCTTCAGGGTTTAGAAGTGTTTCAGCACACGGTGCCTCCTTCAGGGTTTTAGAAGTGTTTCAGCCCACGGTGCCTCCTTCAGGGTTTTAGAAGTGTTTCAGCACACGGTGCCTCCTTCAGGGTTTTAGAAGTGTTTCAGCACACGGTGCCTCCTTCAGGGTTTTAGAAGTGTTTCAGCACACGGTGCCTCCTTCAGGGTTTTAGAAGTGTTTCAGCACACAGCGCACTCCCTTCAGGGTTTTAGAAGTGTTTCAGCACACGGTGCCTCCTTCAGGGTTTTAGAAGTGTTTCAGCAGCACGGTGCCTCCTTCAGGGTTTTATTAGTGTTTCAGCACACCGGTGCCTCCTTCAGGGTTTTAGAAGTGTTTCAGCACACGGTGCCTCCTTCAGGGTTTTAGAAGTGTTTCAGCGCACGGTGCCTCCTTCAGGGTTTTAGAAGTGTTTCAGCGCACGGTGCCTCCTTCAGGGTTTTAGAAGTGTTTCAGCACACAGTGCCTCCTTCAGGGTTTTAGAAGTGTTTCAGCGCACGGTGCCTCCTTCAGGGTTTTAGAAGTGTTTCAGAGCACGGTGCCTCCTTCAGGGTTTTGGAAGTGTTTCAGCCCACGGTGCCTCCTTCAGGGTTTTAGAAGTGTTTCAGCGCACGGTGCCTCCTTCAGGGTTTTAGAAGTGTTTCAGCGCACGGTGCCTCCTTCAGGGTTTTAGAAGTGTTTCAGCGCACGGTGTGTTTCAGCACACGTGCCTCCTTCAGGGTTTTAGTGTTTCAAGTGTTTCAGGGTTTTAGTGTTTCAGAGCACGGTGCCTCCTTCAGGGTTTTATTAGTGTTTCAGCACACGGTGCCTCCTTCAGGTTTTAGAAGTGTTTCAGCACACGGTGCCTCCTTCAGGGTTTTAGAAGTGTTTCTGCACACGGTGCCTCCTTCAGGGTTTTAGAAGTGTTTCAGCACACGGTGCCTCCTTCATGGTTTTATTAGTGTTTCAGCGCACGTGCCTCCTGCAGGGTTTTAGAAGTGTTTCAGCACACGGTGCCTCCTTCAGGGTTTTAGAAGTGTTTCAGCACACGGTGCCTCCTTCAGGGTTTTATTAGTGTTTCAGCACACGGTGCCTCCTTCAGGGTTTTAGAAGTGTTTCAGCGCACGGTGCCTCCTTCAGGGTTTTAGTGTTTCAGCACACGGTGCCTTCAGGTTTTATTAGTGTTTCA